>NW_027213629.1:55000-57500 GCF_042767895.1 Penaeus vannamei | reverse complement strand
TCCTCGCCCTCCTCCTCGCCCCCTCCTCCCTCCTCCCGCCGCCCCCTCCCTTCACCGTCAATTCTCCCTTCCCTTCCTTCTACTTCTCACCCTCCTTTTCTACCTCCTCATCCTCCCCTCCTCCCCCTTTCCTCACCCTCCTCTCCTCGACCACCCCTCACTGCCATCTCCTCCCTCCCCTCCATCCCCTCCTCTCCTCCCCCTTTCCCCCTCTTCTTACCTCCTCCTCATCCTCCTCCCTCCTCTTCTCACCCCTCTCTCCTCTCCTCGACTCACCCCTCACCGCCATCTCCTTCCCCTTCCCTCCCATCCCCTCCCTCCCCCTTCCTCTTCTACCTCTCCCTCACTCCTCCCTCCTCCCCTTTTCCCTCACCTCTCCTCTCCCCTCGACCTCACCCCTCACTGCGCCATCTCCTTTCCCCTCCCTCTTTCCCATCCCTCCCCCCTTTCTACCTCCCTCACTCCCTTCCTCCCCTCCCTCCCCTTCTCACCCTCCCTCTCCCTCGATCACCCTCCTCTTCGCCCTCCTCCCCCTTTTCCCCTCACTCCTCACCGCCATTCCTCCTTCCTCGCTCTCCTCTCCTCCCCTCCTCCCCCTTTTCCCCTCACCCCCCCCCTCAAAACCTCGAAGCGCGGTCCCCTGAGACGCCGTTTATTATAAAAATGTAAACTCGAATAATGAGAAAAAATGAAATAATTCGCCGGGGGCACTCGGGGTTTACGGTGCTTTGGGCTCCTCGAGGGGAAGTGAGGGGAGAGGAGGGGAGGAGAGAGGGGAGAGGATGGGGAGACAGAGGAGAGAGGGGAGGAAGTGAGGGGAGGAGAGAGGGGAGAGGATGGGGAGACAGAGGAGAAAGGGGAGAGAAGTGAGGAGGAGAGAGGGAGAGGAGGGAAGGAGAGAGGGAGGAGAGGAAGGGAGGAGACGAGAGGAGAGGAGGGGAGGAGAGAGGGAGAGGAGGGAGGAGAGAGGGGAGAGGATGGGAGGAAGGGAGGGGAGGAGAGAGGGGAAGGGAGGGGAGAGAGAGGGAGGAAGAGAGGGGAGAGGAGAGGAGGGGTGGAGGGAGGAGAGGAGGAAGTGAGGGGAAGAGAGAGGGGGAAGGAGGGGAGGAGGGAGGAGGGCGGAGGAGGAGAGAGAGGGGAGAGGAGGGAGGAGAGAGGGGGAGGATGGGGAGGAGGAGAGGGAGAGGATGGGGAGAGAGGGGAGAGGAGGGGAGGAGAGAGGGGAGAGGAGGGGAGACAGAGGAGAAAGGGGAGAGAAGAGGAGGAAGTGAGGGGAGGAGAGAGGGGAAGAGGAGGAGAGAGGAGGGGAGAAGTGAGGAGGAGAGAGGGAGAGGAGAGGGGAAGTGAGAGGAGAGAGGGAGAGGGAGAGGAGGAAGGAGGGAGGAGAGAGGGAGTGAGGGCAGAGGAGAGGAGGAAGTGAGGGGAGAGGAGAGGGGTGGGAGGGGAGAGCAGAGGAGGAAGTGAGGGGAAGGGGCGGAGGAGAGAGGGTGGGATGGGAGAGATAGTAGGATAGTAGGGAAGTGGAGGGGAGAGAGAGAGGGTGGATGAGGGGAGTGATGGGAGACAGAGGAGGAAGGGGAGAGAGAGGGAGAAGGAGGGAGACAGAGTGAGGAAGAGAAGAGAGAGGGAGAGAAGGGATATAGGAAGTGAGGGGAGAGAGGGAGAGGAAAGGATAGAGTAAGTGAAGGGAGAGAGGGAGAAGAGAGGAAGTGAGGGGACGGGAAAGGGGAGAGGAAGTGAGAGAAAAAGGATAGGAAAAGGAAGGCAGGAGTGGAGGAGGAAGGGGATAGGGATGAGGGAAGGGAGGAGAGAAGAGAAGGAGAGAAAAGGTGAGGGGGTGGGAGTGAGGATGGGGAGAGAAGGGAGGAAGGGGAGATAAAGAGGAGAGAAGAAGTAAGAGGAGGAGGAAGAGAAGGAGAAGTGAAGGAAGGGGTAGAAGGGAGGATGTGGAAAGAGTGGAGGAAGGGGAGAGAAAGAAAGAGGAGGATGAAAGAGAGGGGAAGTAAGGGGAAGAGGAAGGGGAAAGGGAGACGGAAAGGAGAGAGTAAGTGAAAGAAGGAGGAAGGGAAGAGAAGGGAGAGGGGGGACGAAGTAGAGAAAGAGTGAGAGGAGAAGGAAGAAGAGAGAGGGGATAGGGAGAGGAGAGGGGAAGTGAGAGAGGGAGCAGGAAGAAGAGAGAGAGTATAGGGGGTGTGAGGGGATTAGAAATGGGAGACGTGGGGAAAGGGAGATGGAGAGTGAGAGAAGAAAGGAGAGGAGAAGTGAGAGGAGACTGGATGGGGAAGGGATGAGAGGAGAGGGGAAAAAAGGGAGAATGATGGGGATGGAGAGAAGAAAGTAGAACGATTGAGAGCACAGGAGAGCAGAGACGGGAAGGAGAGAGAAGAAAGGAGTAGAAGAGAGAGAAGGACAATAGAAAGGGGAAGACGAAGAAGGAAGAGAGGAGAAGAGAGGAAGGTAGGGAAATGGATGATGGGGAGGGGAATAGAGGGTGATTCGA
>NW_027213629.1:40000-47500 GCF_042767895.1 Penaeus vannamei | reverse complement strand
TTCATCCCTCCTCCATCCCTCCCCTTTCTCTCCCTCCCTCCTCTCCCTATCTCTATCTCAGCCCCTTCTCTTCTCCCTCTACCTCCCCCCTCCACCCCTCCTGCCCCACCTCCTCCTTTCCCCCATCATCTCTCTCTCTCCCACTCCTCCAACCCCTCACCTCCTCTCTCCCTCCCGCTCCCAAATCCCCCCACTCTCTCTCTCCTCCCACCTCCCCCCTCCCCCTTTCCCCCTCCACCTCTACCCCACCTCTCTCTCTCTCTCTCTCTCTCTCTCTCTCTCTGCTCTCTCTCTCTCTCTCTCTCTCTCTCTCTCTCTCTCTCTCTCTCTCTCTCTCTCTCTCTCTCCTCCCACCCCCTCCCACCTCTCACTTCCGCCGCCCAATTCCCCCACTATCTCTCCCACATTCCCCTCCCCCTTCTCCTCCACCTCTACCCCACCTCTCTCTCTCCCACCACCCTCCCTCCTCTCCCCCTCCCCCTTCTCTCCCCTCCTCCCATCTTCCCTACCCCTCTCCCTCCCCCCTTCCACCACCCCTCTCTCTCTCTCTCTCTCCCACCTCCCTTCCACCTTCCCTCCCCTTCCACCCCCCTCTCTCTCTCTCTCTCTCTCTCTCTCTCTCTCTCTCTCTCTCTCTCTCTCCCTCCCCCCCTCCCCCTTCCACCATCTCTCTCTCTCTCTCTTCTCTCTCTCTCCCACCTCCCCCCTCCCCCACCCCCTCTCCTTCTTCCCCTCTCTCCCTCTAATCTCCCTTCCTTCTCCTTCCCCTCTCCTCGCTCCGTCCCGTGGCATAGCACTGTGATCCCCCGCGCGCGAGCACATAAATCCAGCGACCGTGATAGCCGATACACCCGGGCGATGGGTCTTGCGTCTCATTTGCATATAGCGTTAATTCCGGCCCTTGGGAGCGAGGCTGGCGGTGGGACAGGGAGGAGAGGGGGAGAGGGGGAAGGGGGGAGGGGGGGAGAGGGGGGGAGGGGGGGGGGAGCGGGGGACGAGGGGGAGAGGGGAGGGGGGAAGGGGGAGACGGGGGAGACGGGGGGACAGGGAGAGAGAGGGGGGGAGAGGGGGATAGGGGGGAGACGGGGAGAGGGGGAAGGGGGAGGGGGGAAGGTGAGGGGGGCAGGGAGAGAGGAGGGGGCAGTGGAGAGAGGGATAGGGGGAGAGGGGGAGAGAGGAGAGGCAGGGGAGGGAGAGGGATATTATATGTATATATCATTTGTGGTTCGGGGTTGAAGGATCTGGAAGGAGGGAGGGGGGGGGGGGGAGGCGAGAGGGGGCGGGGCAGTATTTTGGGGTTAATTTGCTTTGGTTTATTTTTGTATTTTCTTTTTTAAAATCTGTATGTCTGTTTTTGCTTCTGATTCTGTCTGTGTGTGTGTTTGTCTGTCTTTCTGTCTATCTGTTAGTCTGTCTGTATATTTCTCTATCTACCTATCTATCTATCTTACTTTCTTTATATACCTCTCTCCTTTTTCATTTGCTCTCTCTCTCTTTCTCAAAGTCTCCCTCTCCTAATTTCATATCTCTCTCCTTCCTCCCCGTTTGTTCTCTCTCTCCCTTTTATCCCTTTTCTTCCTTCCTTCTTCGCTTCTCTCCTTAAATCGCCTTCTTCCTTTTCCAAATTTCCCTTTCCGTTTCTTGGTTCTTTCCTTCTTCCCTAACTCTCTCTTTAATTTTCCATCCTATTCTCTTTCGCTCCCTCGCTTTTTCTCTATCTCTCTCTGTTTTTCTCTCTCTTCCTTCCCTCCCTCCTCCCTCTTCCTCTCCCTCCTTCCCCCCTTTCCTCTCCTCCTCCTCCCCCTTTCCCTCTCTCTCCCACCCTCTCTCTCCCTCCCTCCTTCCCCCTTTCCTCTCCTCTCCTCCCTCCCCCTCTTCCCCTCCCTCCCTCCCCCTTTCCTCCCTCCCATCCCTCTCCCCTTTCCCTCTCTCTCCCTCCTCCTCCCTCCCTCCCTCCCTCCCCCATCCCCTTTCCCTCTCTCCCATCCCCTTTCCCTCTCTCCCTCCCACCCTCCCTCCCTCCCCCACCCATATCTCTCTCCCTCGCGGCGCAATAGTTACATTATCTCTCTACCTGTGACATCAAAGAACATTCAGATCCTTGCATAATTCCCCCATTTAATTGAACCGCGATACAGGAATAAGATTTCCTAGATTGGTTGTCAGACACACGGGAGAGGATTAGAGGAAAAAAAAGAAAAAAAAGAAAAAAGAAAAAAAGAAAAAGAAAAAAAAAATGATTGTGACTGATGTTTTGTGTGTCTCTTTCACTGGTTATTATTTTTTAGAATTCTTGTTCTCCTTTGCCTCTTCTTTTTTTGTTTTGTTTTTTTCTTTTCATCTTTTCCTGTTCTTATCTTTCTTGTCTTTGTTTGTTCTCTCTGTCTATCTTTCTTTCTCTCTCTCTCTCTCTCTCTCTCTCTCTCTTTCTTTAAATCTTCCCCCTCTCATTTTCCATTCCTTCTTTACCCTATTCTGCCCTTTCTTTCTCCTTTTGTTCATCCCTCTCCTTCCTCTTCTCTTTAAACTCTTCTTCTTTTCCTATTCTTATCTTTCTTGTCTTTGTTTGTTCTCTCTGTCTATCTCTTCTCTCTCTCTCTCTCTCTCTCTTCTCTCTCTCTCTCTCTCTCTCTCTCTCTCTCTCTCTCTCTCTCTCTCTCTCTCTCTCTCTCTCTCTCTCTCTCTCTCTCTCTCTCTCTCTCTCTCTCTCTCTCTCTCTCTCTCCCTCTCAATATCTTTCGCTCACTCTACTTCTTTTAATCTTCCCCTCTCATTTTCCGTTCCTTCTTTACCCTTCTTCTGTCCTTTCTTTTCCCCTTTCGTTCTTCCCTCTCCTTTCCCTCTCTTTAAACTCTTCTTCCCATTCTCCTCCCCTTCTCCATCCCCTCTCATTTCCTTTTCTCTTCTCTCTCTTTCCCCCTTCTCTTTACATTTCCTTCCACTCTCCTCTCTCTTCCTCCCTTCTCCCTCTCCCTCTTTTCTATTTCCTACCACTGTCCTTCATCTGCCCTACCTTTCTCCTTCTCGTCTCCTACTCTCTTCTCCCCTCTCCTTCCTCTCCCTTTCGCCTATTCTATTATTTTCCCTCTCCTCCCTGCCTCCTTTTCCTTCTCCATCTATTTTCCTTTCTCTTTCCTCCTTTTCTCCCTTCCCCCGTTCCTTCCTTTCCACATCCCCTCCTCACCTCCCCTTCTTCTTCCCCTTCCCCCCCCTCCCCCCTCTCCTACCACATTCCTTCCTCTTCTTATGCCTTTCCCTTCTCCCCTCCCCTCTCGTCCCCTCTCCAACCACTCTCCATCCCCCTCTCACCCCTTTCCCTCCACTGTCTCTCGTCGTCCCCTCTTTATCCCCCTCTTTATCCCCTCTCCAGTCCCCTTGTCAACCCCTCTCCCTCCCCTCTCGCTCCTTCTTCAATCCCTCTCTTCCGCCTCTCTAACCCTCCCCTCTCTCCCCATCTCCCTCTCCTCTCTATCCTTCCCAGTCCCCTTCCCATCCCATATCTTTCCCCTTCTCCTTCCCTTCCTCCTCCTCCCTCTCCTTCCCATCTCCTCTCCCCTCCTTCCCTTCCTCCTTCCTTTCTCTCCCCTCTCCTTCCCTTCTCCCTTTTCTCCCTCCTCTCCAACCCTCCTCCCTCCCTTCCTTCCTCCTCCTCCAACCCCTTCCTCCTTCCCTTCCCTCCCTCTCCAACCCCCTTCCCTCCCTTTTCCTCTCCCTCTCTCTCTCCCATCTCCTTCCCACCCCTTTCTCCTTCCCTCCCTCTCTTCCCTCTCTCCTTTTCCTTCTCTCCCCTCTCCTTTCCTCCTCTCCTCTCCCCACTCCCCTCCCTTCCTTCCCATCTCTCTCCCTTCCTCCTTTCCCTTCTCCCCTCTCCCTCCATCCTTCCCTCCCTCTCTCCCCCCCTTCCCTCTCCTCCCACTCCTCCCTTCTCCGTTCCCCATCTCATTCTCTCTCCCTTCATCTCCTTCCCCCTCTTCTCTCCCTCTCCATCTCCTTCCTTCTCTCTCTTCCAACCCTCCCCCTCTCCGTTCCTTTTTTCTTTCTCATTCTCTCTCCCTCCCATCTCCTTTTCCCTTCCTCGCTCCTCCTTCCTCTCCTCTCCAACCCCTTTCTCCTCCCTCTCCCTCCTCTATAACCCTCCCTCCCTCCCCTCTCTCTATCCTCTCTCCAATCCCCTCCCCATTCCATCTCTTCTTTCCCCTTCCTCCCTTCCCTTCCCTCCTCTCCTCTATAACCTTCCCTCTCCCTCCCCTCTCTATCCTTCCCAATCCCCTCCCATTCCATCTCTCTTTCCCTTCCTCCTTCCTTCTCTCCTCCCCTCCTTCCCTCTCTCTCCTTTCGCCCCTCTCTCCCTCTCTCTTCCCCCCTCCCTCCCCTCTCTCCCTCTCCCTCCCCTTCTCCCTCCCTTCTCCTTCCCCTTTCTCCCCCTCTCTCTCCCCCTCTCCTGCCGACCCTAATTATTTACCCTGCGAGGACCCACAGTGTCGCTGTTTATTATGGCTGGGCGTCTCATTATCGAAGCTCGGACAGATACACTATTACACACATACACATACGCTCCTCACGTCCTTCGAGGGGGGCTTGCTAGGGACTTGGGAGGGTCGGGTGGGGGTGGGGGGGCTTGTTGGGGATTTGGGAGAGACTTGGGAGGGTCGGGTTGGGGAGGGGTCGAGCAGGACTTGGGAGGGTCGGGGTTGGGGGGGGATTTGCTGGGGATTTGGGAGGGACTTGGGAGGTCGCTGGGGAGGGGGGGCTTGTTGGGGACTTGGGAGGGAGGGGAGGGTGGGGGGCTTGTTGGGGACTTGGGAGGGTTAGGGTGGGGGGGGGGTTGTTGGGGATTTTGGGAGGGTCGGGTGGGGGCTGCTGGGGACTTGGGAAGGTCGGGGGGGGTCGGGTGGGGGAGGGGGCTTGTTGGGGAGACATAGAGGGTCGGTGGGGGTGGGGAGCTTGTTGGGGACTTGGGAGGGACTTGAGAGGGTCGGGTTGGGGAGGGGGGACTTGTTGGGGATTTGGGAGGGTTTGGGGGGGGGGCTTGTTGGGGATTTGGGAGGGTTTGGGGGGGGCTTGTTGGGGATTTGGGAGTGGTCGGGTTGGGGGCTTGTTGGGACTTGGGAGGGTCGTGTTGGGTGGGGCTTGTTGGGGATTTGGGAGGGTCGGGTTTGGTGGGGGGCTGCCGGGGACTTGGTAGGGTCGGGTGGGGGGGGGGGGGCTGCTGGGGACTTGGGAGGGTCGGGTTGGGGGGGGGGATTTGCCAGATTTGGGAGGGACTTGGGAGGGTCGGGTTGGGGAGGGGGCTGTTGGGGACTTGTGGGAGGGGAGGGGAGGGTGGGGGCTTGTTGGGGACTTGGGAGGGTTAGGTGTGGGGGGGTTGTTGGGGATTTGGGAGGGTCGGGTGGGGGGGGGGCTGCTGCTGGGGACTTGGGAAGGTCGGGGGGCCGGGTGGGGGAGGGGGCTTGTTGGGGACATAGGAGGGTCGGGTGGGGTGGGGAGCTTGTTGGGGACTTGGGAGGGACTTGAGAGGGTCGTGTTGGGGAGGGGGACTTGTTGGGGATTTGGGAGGGTTTGGGGGGGGCTTGTTGGGGGATTTGGGAGGGTTTGGGGGGGGCTTGTTGGGGATTTGGGAGGGTCGGGTTGGGTGGGGGCTTGTTGGGGACTTGGGAGGGTCGGGTTGGGTGGGGGGCTTGTTGGGGGATTTGGGAGGGTCGGGTCGGGGCTTGTTGGGGACTTGGTAGGGTCGGGTGGGGGGGGGGCTTGTTGGGGATTTGGAGGGTCGGGTTGGGTGGGGGGCGGCTTGTTGGGGATTTGGAGGGTCGGGTTGGGTGGAGGGGCGGCTTGTTGGGGATTTGGGGAGGGGTCTGGTTGGGTGGGGGGCGGCTTATTTGGGACTGGGAGGGTCGGGTTGGGTGGGGGCTTGCTGGGGGGTTGGGAGGGTCGGGTGGGGGGGGGGCTTGTTGGGGATTTATGGAGGGTCGGGTGGGCTGGTGTGGGGGGCGGCTTGTTGGGGATTTGGGAGGGTCGGGTTGGGTGGGGGGCGGCTTATTTGGGACTTGGGAGGGTCGTGGGGTTGGGTGGGGGGGCTTGCTGGGGGTTTGGGAGGGTCGGGTGGGGTGGGGGGGGGGGCTTGTTGGGGATTTGGGAGGGTCGGGATGGGGTGGGGGGGGCGGCTTGTTGGGGATTTGGGAGGGTCGGGCTGGGTGGGGGGCGGCTTATTTGGGACTTGGGAGGGTCGTGGTTGGGTGGGGGGCTTGCTGGGGGTTTGGGAGGGTCGGGCTGGGGGGGGGCTTGTTGGGGATTTGGGAGGGTCGGGTGGGTGTGGGGGGGGCGGCTTGTTGGGGATTTGGGAGGGTCCGGATTGGGTGGGGGGGCGGCTTGTTGGGGATTTGGGAGGGTCGGGTTGGGTGGGGGGAAGGGCTTATTTGGGACTTGGGAGGGTCGTGGTTGGGTGGGGGGCTTGCTGGGGGGTTGGGAGGGTCGGGTTGGGGGGGGCTTGTTGGGGACTTAGGAGGGGCGGGTGTGTGTGGGGTTTGCTGGGGACTTAGGAGGGTCGGGTGGGGACTTGACTTGTTGGAGACTTGGAAGGGGCGGGTAGGGCCTTACTAGGGGCTTGGAAGGTATGCTCAGGGACTAAAAAGAATTTGGACAGACCTTGGAGGGATTTCGAAGAAACTAGGGACTCTAAGAAGGACACTTAGGGTCTTCTCTACCCCCTCCCCCCTCCTCTTCATCTCTTACTCTCTGTCCTCCCCTCCCCCATCCTCTCTCTCTTTCTATCTCTGTCTATCTATCTATTTATCTCTGTCTGTCCGTCTGTCTCTGTCTCTCTCTCTCACTCTCTCTCTCCCTCTCTCTCTCTCTCTCTCCCTCTCTCTCTCTCTCTCTCTCTCTCTCTCTCTCTCTCTCTCTCTCTCTCCCCTCTCTCTCTCCCTCCCTCTCTCTTCTTCTTTCTCTCTCTCTCTCTCTCCCTCTCTCTCTCTCTCTCTCTCTCTCTCTCTCTCTCCGTCTCTCTCTCTCCCTCCTCCCCTCTCTCTCTCTCTTTCTCACGCATCCCTCTCTCCCATGCCACTCGGTGCTTGAGACCGTGGCATCCTCACAGGCACATCCTCCCCTCCTGCGTCTCCTTTGGCACTGTCCTTTGGCACTGTCCTTTGGCACTCACGCACGTCACACGCAGGACACACGCGCTCTGTGTTCTTTGTGAATTCATCTTTATTCGATTGTTTGTTTTCCATCTTGTTTCGTTTCGTTCGCCTGTTTGTGTGTCTGTTTTGTTTGTTAATTTTGTTATCACTATCATTATCATGGTTGTTGTTATTATTGTTGTTATATCACTAATATTGTTTTTTTATTCTGGTTGTTGTTGATGTTGTTGTTGGTATTTTTAGCATTACTATTAATACTAATATCATTATCATTTTTGTTATTAACATTGTTATTTTGTTACTTTCATTATTATTATTATTATTACTATCGCTATTACTATATCTATCATCATTATCATAGTTA
>NW_027213629.1:25000-35000 GCF_042767895.1 Penaeus vannamei | reverse complement strand
TTGTCCTTGATTCTCACCTCTCAGTCTCTGATCAAATACTTCGTCTGTCCTGATTCTCCTTTTCCCTCTCTGATCAAGTACATATGTCGTCTGTCCTTGATTCTATTCTCAGTCTCTGATAAATCAATATTGTCCTTGATTCTCACTTTCTCTCCGTCTCTGATCAAATACATATGTCACCTGTCCTTGATTCTCACTTTCTCTCCGTCTCTGATCAAGTACATATGTCGTCTGTCCTTGATTCTCACTTTCTCTCAGTCTCTGATCAAGTACATATGTCATCTGTCCTTGATTCTCACTTTCTCTCCGTCTCTGATCAAGTACATATGTCGTCTGTCCTTGATTCTCACTTTCTCTCAGTCTCTGATCAAGTACATATGTCGTCTGTCCTTGATTCTCACTTTCTCTCAGTCTCTGATCAAGTACATATGTCATCTGTCCTTGATTCTCACTTTCTCCGTTCCCATCAAACATATTCTCTGTCCTTGATTCTCACTTTCTCTCCGGTCTGATCAAGTACATATGTCATCTGTCCTTGATTCTCACTTTCTCTCCGTCTCTGATCAAGTACATATGTCATCTGTCCTTGATTCTCACTTTCTCTCCGTCTCTGATCAAGTACATATGTCATCTGTCCTTGATTCTCACTTTCTCTCCGTCTCTGATCAAGTACATATGTCATCTGTCCTTGATTCTCACTTTCTCTCCGTCTCTGATCAAGTACATATGTCACCTGTCCTTGATTCTCACTTTCTCTCCGTCTCTGATCAAGTACATATGTCATCTGTCCTTGATTCTCACTTTCTCTCCGTCTCTGATCAAGTACGCATGTCATCTGTTTATTACTTTCTTTTCTCTGATCAAGTAATGTCATCGTTTGATTCTCACTTTCTCTCCGTCTCTGATCAAGTACTTATGTCACCTGTCCTTGATTCTCACTTTCTCTCACTTTCTGATCAAGTACATATGTCACCTGTCCTTGATTCTCACTTTCTCTCCGTCTCTGATCAAGTACATGTCATCTGTCCTTGATTCTCACTTTCTCTCCGTCTCTGATCAAGTACATATGTCATCTGTCCTTGATTCTCACTTTCTCTCCGTCTCTGATCAAGTACATATGTCATCTGTCCTTGATTCTCACTTTCTCTCCGTCTCTGATCAAGTACATATGTCATCTGTCCTTGATTCTCACTTTCTCTCCGTCTCTGATCAAGTACATATGTCATCTGTCCTTGATTCTCACTTTCTGTCCGTCTCTGATCAAGTACATACGTCACCTGTCCTTGATTCTCACTTTCTCTCCGTCTCTGATCAAGTACATATGTCGTCTGTCCTTGATTCTCACTTTCTCTCCGTCTCTGATCAAGTACATATGTCATCTGTCCTTGATTCTCACTTTCTCTCCGTCTCTGATCAAGTACATATGTCATCTGTCCTTGATTCTCACTTTCTCTCCGTCTCTGATCAAGTACATATGTCATCTGTCCTTGATTCTCACTTTCTCTCCGTCTCTGATCAAGTACATATGTCATCTGTCCTTGATACTCACTTTCTCTCTGTCTCTGATCAAGTACATGTCATCTGTCCTTGATTCTCACTTTCTCTCCGTCTCTGATCAAGTACTTATGTCACCTGTCCTTGATTCTCACTTTCTCTCACTTTCTGATCAAGTACATATGTCACCTGTCCTTGATTCTCACTTTCTCTCCGTCTCTGATCAAGTACATGTCATCTGTCCTTGTTTCCCTTTTTCCCCCCCTCTTCATCTCCCTCTCACTCCCTTTTTCGTGCCTCTCTTTCGTTCCTCCCCTTTTCCCTCTTATTCTCTTTCCTGCCTCCCTCTTCATCTCCCTCTCTCCCCTTCATCCCTTCCCCACTCCTCTTTCGTTCCTCCTTTTCCCTTCTTATTCTCGTTCTTGCCTCCTCTTCATCTCCCTCTCTCTCCTTCATCCCTTCCCACTCCTCTTTCGTTACTTCTTTTTCCCCTCCTATTCTCTCTCCTGCCTCCTTCTTCATCTCCCTCTCACTCCTTTCTCGTGCCTCTCACTGATACTCCTTTTTCCTTCTCTTATTCTCCCACTCCCACTCTTCACCTCCCACTCTCACCCCCTTTCTCGTGCCTCTCTTTCGTTCCTCATTTTTCCCCCTCTTATTCTCTTTCCTGCCTCCCTCTTCATCTCCCTCTCACTCCTTTTCTCGTGCCTCTCTTTCGTTCCTCCTTTTTCCTTCTCTTATTCTCTTTCCTGCCTCCCTCTTCATCTCCCTCTCCTCCTCCCTCGTGCCTCTCTTTCGTTCCTCCCTTTTCCCCTCTTATCCTCTTTCCTGCCTCCCTCTTCATCTCCCTCTCTCTCCTTCATCCCTTCCCCACTCCTCTTTCGTTCCTCCTTTTTTTCCCGCTTATTCTCTTTCCTGCCTCCCTCTTCATCTCCCTCTCACTCCCTTTCTCGTGCCTCTCTTTCGTTCCTCCTTTTTCCCTCCTATTCTCTTTCCTGCCTCCCTCTTCATCTCCCTCTCTCTCCTTCATTCCTTTCCCACTTCTCTTTCGTTCCTCCTTTTTCCCTTCTTATTCTCTTTCCTGCCTCCCTCTTCATCTCCCTCTCTGTCCTTCATCCCTTCCCCACTTCTCTTTCGTTCCTCCTTTTCCCCCTCCTATTCTCTTTCCCGCCTCCCTCTTCATCTCCCTCTCACTCCCTTTTTCGTGCCTCTCTTTCGTTCCTCCTTTTTCCCCCTCTTATTCTCTTTCCTGCCTCCCTCTTCCTCTTTCTCTCCTTCATCCCTTCCCCACTCCTCTTTCGTTCCTCCTTTCCCCCCTTCTATTCCCTTTCCTGCCTCCCTCTTCCTCTCTCTCTCTCCTTCATCCCTTTCCCCACTCCTCTGTCGTTCCTCCTTTTCCCCCTCTTATTCTCTTTCCTGCCTCCCTCTTCCTCTCTCTTTCACTCCCTTTCTCGTGCCTCTCTTTCGTTCCTCCTTTTCCCATCTTATTCTCCTTCCTGCCTCCCTCTTCATCTTCCTCTCTCTCCTTCATCCCCTCCCCACTCCTCTTTCGTTCCTCCTTTTTCCCTCCTATTCTCTTTCCTGCCTCCCTCTTCATCTCCCTCTCACTCCCTTTCTCGTGCCTCTCTTTCGTTCCTCCTTTTTCCCCTCTTATTCTCCTTCCTACCTCCCTCTTCATCTCCCTCTCTCTCCTTCATCCCCTCCCCCCACTCCTCTTTCGTTCCTCCTTTTTCCCTCCTATTCTCTTTCCTGCCTCCCTCTTCATCTCCCTCTCACTCCTTTTCTCGTGCCTCTCTTTCGTTCCTCCTTTTCCCCTTCTTATTCTCTTTCCTGCCTCCCTCTTCATCTCCCTCTCACTCCCTTTTCTCGTGCCTCTCTTTCGTTCTTCCATTTCCCCTCCTATTCTCTTTCCTGCCTCCCTCTTCACCTCCCATTCTCACTCTCTTTCTCGTTCCCTATCTTTCGTTCCTCCTTTTTCCCTTCTTATTCTCTTTCCTTCCTCCCTCTTCCTTTCCCTCTCACTCCCTTTCTCGTGCCTCTCTTTCGTTCCTCCTTTTTCCCTCCTATTCTCTTTCCTGCCTCCCTCTTCATCTCTCTCTCTCTTTCATCCCTTCCCCACTCCTCTTTCGTTCCCTCCTTTTTCCCCTCTTATTCTCTTTCCTGCCTCCCTCTTCATCTCTCTCTCTCTTTCATCCCTTCCCCACTCCTCTTTCGCTCCTCCTTTTCCCCCTCCTATTCTCTTTCCTGCCACCCTCTTCATCTCCCTCTCTCTCCTTCATCCCTTCCCCACTCCTCTTTCGTTCCTCCTTTTTTTCCCTCTTATTCTCTTTCCTGCCTCCCTCTTCATCTCCCCTCTCTCCGTGCCTCTCTCTCGTTCCTCCTTTTTCCTTCTCTTATTCTCTTTCCTGCCTCCCTCTTCCTCTCTCTCTCCTTCATCCCTTCCCCACTCCTCTTTCGTTCCTCCTTTTTCCCTCCTATTCTCTTTCCTACCTCCCTCTTCATCTCCCTCTCACTCCTTCATCCCTTCCCCACTCCTCTTTCGTTCCTCCTTTTTCCCCTCTTATTCTTTTTCCTGCCTCCCTCTTCATCTCCCTCTCCTTCATCCCTTCCCCACTCCTCTTTCGTTCCTTCTTTTTCCCTCCTCTTATTCTCTTTCCTGCCTCCCCTCTTCACCTCCCTCTCACTCCCTTTCTCGTTGCCTCTCTTTCGTTCCTCCTTTTCCCCTCTTATTCTCTATCCTGCCTCCTTCTTCATCTCTTTCTCGCATTCCTCTGATCTGCCATCTCCGTTCCTCTCTCTCTCCTTCATCCCCTCCCCACTCCTCTTTCGTTCCTCCTTTTTCCCCTCCTATTCTCTTTCCTGCCTCCCTCTTCATCTCCCTCTCACTCCCTTTCTCGTGCCTCTCTTTCGTTCCTCCTTTTTTCCCTCCTATTCTCTTTCCTGCCTCCCTCTTCATCTCTCTCTCTCTCTCTCCTTCATCCCTTCCCCACTCCTCTTTCGTTCCTCCTTTTTCCTCTCTTATTCTCTTTCCTGCCTTCCTCTTCATCTCCCTTTCACTCCTTTTCTCGTGCCTCTCTTTCGTTCCTCCTTTTCCCCTCGCATTCCTCTGATCTGCCATCTCCGTTCCTCTCTCTCTCCTTCATCCCCTCCCCACTCCTCTTTCGTTCCTCCTTTTTCCCCTCCTATTCTCTTTCCTGCCTCCCTCTTCATCTCCCTCTTACTCCCTTTCTCGTGCCTCTCTTTCGTTCCTCCTTTTCCCCTCGCATTCCTCTGATCTGCCATCTCCGTTCCTCTCTCTCTCCTTCATCCCTTTCCCCACTCCTCTTTCGTTCCTCCTTTTTCCTTCCTATTCTCTTTCCTGCCTCCCTCTCTCCTTCATCCCTTCCCCCACTCCTCTTTCGTTCCTTCTTTTTCCCCTCGCATTCCTCTGATCTGCCATCTCCCTTCCTCTCTCTCTCCTTCATCGCTTTCCCCACTCCTCTTTCGTTCCTTCTTTTTCCCCTCGCATTCTTCTGATCTGCCATCTCCCTTCCTCTCTCTCTCTCCTTCATCCCTTTCCCCACTCCTCTTTCGTTCCTCCTTTTTCCCCTCGCATTCCTCTGATCTGCCATCTCCCTTCCTCTCTCTCTCCTTCATCCCTTTCCCCCCACTCCTCTTTCGTTCCTCCTCTTTCCCTCCTATTCTCTTTCCTGCCTCCCTGTTCATCTCCCTCTCACTCCCTTTCTCGTGCCTCTCTTTCGCTCCTCCTTTTTCCCTCCTATTCTCTTTCCTGCCTCCCTCTTCATCTCCCTCTCACTCCCTTTCTCGTGCCTCTCTTCCGTTCCTCCTTTTTCCCTCCTATTCTCTTTCCCGCCTCCCTCTTCATCTCCCTCTCTCTCCTTCATCCCCTTCCCCACTCCTCTTTCGTTCCTCCTCTTTCCCTCCTATTCTCTTTCCTGCCTCCCTCTTCATCTCCCTCTCACTCCCTCCCTCGTGCCTCTCGTTCGTTCCTCCCTTTTCCCCTCTCATTCTCTTTCCTGCCTCCCTCTTCCTCTCTCTCTCTCCTTCATCCCTTCCCCACTCCTCATTCGTTCCTCCTCTTTCCCTCCTATTCTCTTTCCTGCCTCCCTCTTCATCTCCCTCTCACTCCCTCCCTCGTGCCTCTCGTTCGTTCCTCCTTTTTCCCTCCTATTATCTCTCTCCTTCATCCCTTCCCCACTCCTCTTTCGTACCTCCTTTTTCCTTCTCTTATTCTCTTTCCTGCCTCCCTCTTCATCTCCCTCTCACTCCTTTTCTCGTGCCTCTCGTTCGTTCCTCCTTTTTCCCCTCCTATTCTCTTTCCTACCTCCCTCTCACTCCTTTTCTCGTGCCTCTCTTTCGTTCCTCCTTTTTCCTTCTCTTATTCTCTTTCCTGCCTCCCTCTTCATCTCCCTCTCACTCCCTTTTTCGTGCCTCGCTTCGGCGCCTTGAGGATCGCGAGTCGCCGGAAGTGTCTGTCTCTCGCAGGTGACGTTCGCACTGATACGTCGGTCGCGGTTCGTGGGCGTGGGCGTGGGCGTGGGCGGAGGGGGAGGGGGCGGGGGTGAGGGCGGGGGCGGAGGGGGATGGGGAGGGGGCGGAGGGGAGAGGAGGGGATGGGGAGGGGGAGGGTGCAGGGGGCGTGGGTGTGGGCGGAGGGGGAGGGGGCGGGGGCGGAGGGGGAGGGGGGCGGTGGGAGAGGGGGCGGGGGCGTGGGCGAGGGCGAGGGCGTGTGGGCGGGGGCGGGGGCGTGGGGGGAGGGGGAGGGGGCGTGGAGGCGGAGGGGGCGGGGGCTGAGGGGGAGGGGGGCGGAGGGGGCGGGGGCGGAGGGGGAGGGGGCGGAGGGGGAGGGGGGCGGGGGCGCGGGCGGGGGCGGAGGGGGAGGGGTGCGTGGGTGGGGAGCAGGTGATAGGGGGAGTGGGTGTGAAGGCGAGGAGGAGAGGGGGACTGCATGGGTGAAAAGATGGAGGAGGGGTGCGTGGGCGGGGGCGGGGGCGGGGGCGGAGGGGGGAGGGGTGCGTGGGTGTGCGGGTGGGAGCAGGCGATAGAGTGGGTGTGAAGGAGGGGGGAGGGGGGGGGACTGCATGGGTGAAAGATGGGGGAGGGGTGCGTGGGCGGGGGCGGGTGGGGGCGGGGGCGAGGGCGGGGGCGGGGGTGGGGGCGGAGGGTGGGGGGTATTGGGCGGGGGCGGGGGCGGGGGCGGAGGGGTGCGTGGGTGTGCGGGTGGGAGCAGGTGATAGAGTGGGCGTGAAGGCGAGGAGAAGGGGGGGGGGACTGCATGGGTGAAAAGATGGAGGAGGAGGACTGCATGGGTGAAAGGAGGGGGGGGGGGGTTGTGTGGGCGTGCGGGGTTGGAGGAAGTGACTGTGTGGGTGGACCGATGGGCGGAGGGCGTCTGATTGAGAGACCGAAGGGGGAGGTGCTTGTTTATGAGTGTTGGGGGAAAGAGTGAATAAGTATGTCTGTGTAGGTGTGCAGATGAGGAGGGGAGAGGGGGGAGGGGGGAGTTATTGCGTGTGGGGGTAATTGTGTGTGTGAGGAGTAAGGGAATAGGTGATTTTATGGGCGTGCGTGGGAGGGAGGGAACTTGTACGGGTTGGTGATGGGCGGGTGGGGGTGGGGGTGGGGGTGGGGGGTTCAAATTATGGGTGTGTGAGGGGGAGGGAGGTGTTTGGGTGAACGTATGAGGAGGTGTGTTTCTCTGTCTGTGTACACTTGCGTTTGAAGAGAAATAAAGTTCTTATGGAATTGCGTGTGTACGAATAAGTTTCCTTGCAAGTCCAGTGTATACACGTGTGCGTCTGACTGCCTGTGCCTCTGTAGCTAACCGTGTGGGCGTAAAATTGTGCCGAGCGTATGTGTATGCAAGAACATCTTCACTCGCCGGACGTAAATTCCAGAGCAGCACATAAATAGTTTTTACCGTCAAGCATGTCGCCAAGGCCAGAGGTTCGGCACACACGCACGCCGCCTCATGAATAACTGAACGGGGGCGGGGGGAGGTGGGTCGGGGTGGGGGGCGGGGGCAGGTGGGTCGTGGGAGGGGGTGGAAGGAGGAAAGGTAGAAAGGAGAAAGGAAGGGAGAGGGATGGAGAAAGGAGAAGAGAAGGGAGGAGAGAAGGAAGGACGGAAGGGGAAAGGAGGGGAGAGGGATGGAGAAAGGAGGAGAGAAGGGAGGAGAGAAGGGAGGACGGAAGGGGAAAGGAGGAGAGAGGGATGGAGAAAGGAGGAGAGAAGGGAGGACGGAAGGGGAAAGGAGGGGAGAGGGATGGAGAAAGGAGGAGAGAAGGGAAGACGGAAGGGGAAAGGAGGGGAGAGGGACGGAGAAAGGAGGAGAGAAGGGAAGACGGAAGGGGAAAGGAGGGGAGAGGGATGGAGAAAGGAGGAGAGAAGGGAGGACGGAAGGGGAAAGGAGGGGAGAGGGATGGAGAAAGGAGGAGAGAAGGGAAGACGGAGGGAAAGGAGGGGAGAGGGATGGAGAAAGGAGGAGAGAAGGGAAGACGGAAGGGGAAAGGAGGGGAGAGGGATGGAGAAAGGAGGAGAGAAGGGAGGACGGAAGGGGAAAGGAGGGGAGATGAAAGGATGAGGAGGAATGGAAGGAGGAAAGAGGAGAGATGGAAGGAGAAAGGAAACACGGGGGGAGGTGATAAAAAAGCGAGCAACAGACGTGAAAGAGAGGAGAGGAGAGAGCGAGCAGGGAAGAGAGAATAAGGGAAGGAGAGGAGAGGAGAGGAGAGAGCGAGTAGGGAAGAGAGAATAAGGGAAGGAGAGGAGAAGAGAGGAGAGAGCGAGCAGGGAAGAGAGCGCAGCGGAAAAGGAATGGAGAGGAGAGGAGAGAGCGAGTAGGGAAGAGAGAATAAAGGAAGGAGAAGAGAGGAGAGAGAGAGTAGGAAAGAGAGAATAAGGGAAGGAGAGGAGAAGAGAGGAGATTGCGAGCAGGGAAGAGAGGGCAGTGGAAAAGGAATGGAGAGGAGAGGAGAGAGCGAGTAGGGAAGAGAGAATAAGGGAAGGAGAGGAGAGAGGAGAGCGAGTAGGGAAGAGAGAATAAGGGAAGGAGAGGAGAAGAGAGGAGAGAGCGAGCAGGGAAGAGAGGGCAGCGGAAAAGGAATGGAGGGGTAACTGTTTATATGCAGGCAGGAGTAGGAGGATGAGAGGGCAGGGGAGGGCCGTCCGTATACGAGGTTCTCTATTTTGCTCTCTGTTTACGGCCGGGGCTCTACAAGCGGTGCATATTCGCTGTAACTTTATAGCGCATTTGTCTCTGGGTCACGACGCTATAAACTATCATTATCTTTATTTGCTTTACTTCGCCTCGATAACGAATTATATCGTCCTTGCTGCTTCCCTTCTCCCCTTCCCACTCCCTCCCTCCCCCCCTCCCTCTCCCCCCCCCCCCGCCTTAGCGAACGATGCTTTCCGCTCTATCATTGCAACCAATATACGAGCAACGATCACTTTGCAACCGTTGTCAACACTCCATCGCTCGATCTGAGACATCCATCATCTTGTCCTTTTTTTTTTGTATCATGGAAACACCAAAATGCATTCTTGGCAACTCTCTGGTAACCTCCATACACACACACGAGAGGTTCTAGGTATCACCATAACACCTAACACCAATTAACACGGGATTTTATCACGGGAGGGAGAGAACATTTACGACTTTATCCAAACACTGAGAACACGATCGTTAGCAAATTTGTGAGGGTTCCATTATTCAGAAAAAAAAACTCTCTTCACCTTATCTCTAAAACTTCAGAAATACCTCCGTTTTAATCCTATCGGCGGCATTAACGTGGCATCCCACAAAGTGCACCAACCAGGCTCCAGGATCCCAGTGATGCCCAATGCCCACCACCTTAGGCATCAATGAAACGTCAAGCATCACCAAAGCACCAACCTAGGCATCACCCAACCCAGGGCATCACAGTGGCATCACCCGAGGCATAATCTAAACCCAAAGAAACACCAAGCATCACCCAGTGCATATTCTGAACCCCAGGAAACCCCAGGCACCACCCGAGGCATATTCTGAACCCCAGTCACCACCCGGGGCATATTCTGAACCCCAGGCACCACCCGGGGCATATTCTGAACCCCAGACATCACCCAGAGCATATTCTGAACCCCAGGAAACCCCAGGCACCACCCGGGGCATATTCTGAACCCCAGACATCACCCAGAGCATATTCTGAACCCCAGGAAACCCCAGGCACCACCCGGGGCATATTCTGAACCCCAGGAAACCCCCAGGCACCACCCGGGGCATATTCTGAACCCCAGACATCACCCAGAGCATATTCTGAACCCCAGGAAACCCCCAGGCACCACCCGGGGCATATTCTGAACCCCAGGAAACCCCAGGCACCACCCGGGGCATATTCTGAACCCCAGGAAACCCCCAGGCACCACCCGGGGCATATTCTGAACCCCAGGAAACCCCCAGGCACCACCCGGGGCATATTCTGAACCCCAGGAAACCCCCAGGCACCGCCAGACCCCGAGCGAC
>NW_027213629.1:15000-17500 GCF_042767895.1 Penaeus vannamei | reverse complement strand
AACCCAACCCAACTCAACCCAAACCAACCCTAACCAACCCAGCTCAACCCAAACCAACCCATCTCAACCCAATTCAACCCAACTCAACCCAGCTCAACCCAAACCAACCCAACTCAACGTAAACCAACCCAACTCAACCCAAAGCAACCCAAAAGCAACCCAAAGCAACCCAAAGCAACCCAAAGCAACCCAACTCAACCCGAACCAACCCAACCCAACTCAACCCAACTCAACCCGAACCAACCCAACCCAACTCAACCCACCCCAACCCAAAGCGACCCAACTCAACCCGAACCAACCCAAACCAACCCAAACCAACCCAACCCAACCCAAACCAACCCAACTCAACCCAACTCAACCCAACTCAACCCAAACCAACCCAAACCAACCCAAACCAACCCAACCCAACCCGAGTCCCCCCAAAATCGCTCTTATCATGCCACGCCGAACAAAACTTTTACAATCACATTAACATTCCATAAGAACCTCTTGCATTCCACGCCACACGGTCCACGGGCGCGTCACCTTGTCTCGCAGCTCAGTAATTAGACAAAATTATGAACGGAAATGGGAAATCAGCCAAGAAGAAATTGAAAGTTGTTAGGAGCCAATGGGATTAATCTTGAGAAAATTCGATTAGAGTTTGCGAAGACCGAATCATCTGATAATTGTCTTTAAGATCGTCTGATTTATCATTATTGTTATTATCATCACTACTCTTTATTATCTTATTTATTATTTATTATCTTTATTTATTATCTTTATTATTTATATATCACTACCCTTGTTATCATTGTTGTCATTATTGGTATATTCATTATTATCGTCATTAATGTTGTTGTTATTGTTATCATTATTGATATCATAATCATTTTTATTATTCTCATCAGTGTTGTTATTGTTGCTATCATTATTGATATTACAATCGTTGTTATTATCAATATTGTTATCATCGTCATTATTACTACGATTATCATCACCATACTTACTATTACTACCACCCCTACTGCTATTATTATCATCATTTTTTTAGTAGTAGTAGTAGTAGTAGTAGTAGGATTATCATTACTATTATCATTATTATCATTATCATTATTATTATGATTTTTATTATGAATATTATTATTATCTTCATTATCATAATTATCATTATTATAATTTCTATTGTTGTTGTTGTTTTGTTGTTGTTGTTGTTGTTGTTGTTGTTGTTTTTGTTATTATTATTATCATTATTATTATTATTATTATTATTATCATTATCATTATTATCATTACAATTATTATTATTATTACTATTATCATTATTAGTATTGTCATTATTATTATCATTAGAATCATCATTAACATCGGTATCATTATCACCATCATTATTATTGTCATTATCATTGAAGTTATTATCATAGTTCTATTTGTTATTATGATTGCTACCATTGTTATTATTGCTATTATTGTTATTGTTATTGCTACTATTATTTTTATTGTTACTCATGTTGTTATTATTATTCTCATTATTATTATTGCTACTATTATTATTATTGTTATTCATGTTATTATTATTATTCTCATCATTATTATTATTATTATTATTATTATTATCATTATTATTATCATTATTATTATTATTATTATTATTATTATTATTATTATTATTATTATTATTATCATTATTATTATTATTATTATTATTATCATTATTATTATTATTATCATTATTATTATTATCATTATTATTATTATTATTATTTTTATTATTATTATAATTATCATTATTATTGTTGCTGTTATTATTATTGTTATTATTATTACTATTATTATGATGATGATTATAAGACTTATCATTAATTATATCATTATCATTTTTATTACTATTATTATTATTGTCATTATTATTATTATTATTATTATTATTATTATTATTATTGTTATTATTATTATCATTTTCATAATGATAGTATTTCTTATTATCATTGTTATTGTCATTGGTATCATCATTAGTATTATCATTATTATCATCATTATGATTATCATTAATACTACTATTATCATTATCTTCAGCATTATTATTATTATGGAAATCATTGTCATTAATACCATCATTATCATCATAATGCTTATCACTATCATCATTATCATTATGATTCCCATCACTATCATCATTATCATTATGATTCTTATCACTATCATCATTATCATTATGAACTTCATCATCACTATCATTATGATTATTATCACTATCATCACTATCATTATGATTCTTATCACTATCATCATTATCATTATGAAATTCATCATCACTATCATTATGCTTCTTATCACTATCATCATCATCATTGTGATTCTTATCACTATCATCATTATCATTATGAATTTCACCATCACTATCAATATCGCAATGAATGACAATACCAATGATAACACAACTAACGCATCACTACATCGATCACCATCCTCATCCTCCATTCATTCCCTCATCTATTTATTCTACCTTTCTTTAACCTCC
>NW_027213628.1:10000-23232 GCF_042767895.1 Penaeus vannamei | reverse complement strand
GTTGTGTGTGTGTATATGTGTATATATATATATGTATATATATATATATATATATATATATATATATATATATATATATTAAACATGTATATGTGTGTCTGTGTGTGTGTAATGTTTATTATTTATACAGCATCTTCTATGGAATTGCTTTTCAGCCGAACAAGATATGTCAGGCAATCAGGTGTTGCATGCTTGCAGATTGTGGGATACAGAAGTAGTATGTGACTACTGATAATGAATATCAATTTGAAAACACTTTGCAGTTAATGCTAGCGGCGGCAGCGGTCTTCGTAGCCAGGGGCACGCCACTCCCAGCCTACGAGTAAGTAAAAATCTAGACTCGGTTAATATAATGAACTTTTCACTATCATTTCTTAGTTGTTTTAATTTGGGGTGGAATTTGCTGGATTCCTTTACAGCCCATTTCTCTTGACTCGTATGGGTTTTGAAAAAAAAAAATAATAATAAATAAAAGACGCTCTAACCCCATAAACGACGTATATTGGATCAGAGAAGATTTAATGTGTATAAAGATTTTTGTAATTGTGTGTGGATTCCAGGTACTCGTGCATTCATTACTGCGAGTCCCTCTACGGCCCCGAAGTGAGGCCCTACTGCTGCAGGATGGCTAGAGTGTTCCTGGAAGAGGAGAGAGAGGATGGAGAGGATTCGAGGAACAGTGAATATCGCCCCATTGTAGAAAGTAGGTTCACTGGACTCCTTGTTTATATTTATACGTTTAGGAAAGGAATATAACTAGATTCAAAATTCATAATGGATGATATGTTTTTATTTTGTGTTGCTGTGATATTGAATTGTGTATATTGTGCCAAAATATCTCATGAAAGCTGAACAGTATTATTATTATTTTACCTTTTTATGAAAGCCGAGTGTATTTATAATCATTGTTCTTTTTGCTAGAAACCCTGAGTGTCAACGAATGCCCACCAGTTCGGTCTTTCTGCCCACGGGCGGGACACTACGTGGTGCCGTTGGTGGGTATCACATTTCTTTAGCATAAAAAAAGAAAGTTTTGAATGTTTCACGCGTCGGTTCGTTTCCCGTCATCAGCTTTTAAATATCTGATGTTTTTTTTCTGTGCCTTTCACGCCCTCTGCTCTGCCTTTTGATTGTGAAGACAGCAGGTGGCCGTAGGTACCGTGAGGTCAATTTGGCAAATGAAACAATGGTTTTTAAAATTCCTTTCTTGCTTCCAGGCGGTTTTTGTTCTGTTAATGTTATAACTAAGTTATTCTCATTTCCTTTATTAGATGCTTAATTCTGTTTCTTCCACGAGCAATTATAGGTTGCATATTTTATTCCTTAGTGTCTCAACTAGTTTTCCATCTATTATAGGTGTGTAGCAACGACCGGGTTTGCACCTCGCCTGATAAATGCTGCTACGATGCATGCCTGGACACCAACATCTGCAAAACCGCCGTCAAACGGTACCGAAGGTCGTTTCCGGACCAAAGCGACAGCGATGACCTCGGGGCAGCCAAGGTCTCCAGTGTCATCTTGACGGAGGGAGGAAACCCTGTTAGTGTCGTTGTTGATGGCGGTGGCAATCCCGTGACACTGGTGGAAGGAGATGCTGTGACAATCGTTGCGACAGTAAACATTCAAAATCTAACCTATTTGTCAGAGTCGGATAGCGTAACCTCTAAGAAAAGGAAGAGAGCAATTGTAGCTGAAAGTGAGAGAGTATCTAGCAACGTCATATTATCACCTGTTGACGCCGTAAGCATTATAAAAAACAGGTATGGCAATGTTATTGTAAACGAAGATAAGCCACTGATATTGGTGCAGAGGGAAAGGGGTCCCACCATAATTCTAAATGACAGTGGCTTGAAAGTGATAGCAGGGCATGACCCAAGTGAGGGTGATGTCTTGGGAGTTGTCACCCCTACTACTGTTCCGTATCTAGAAGTGCATTCGCATCATCCACCGTCGAGCGACCCAGAGAAGGACCCCATTAGGGTTCTGGTGAAGAGCGATGGCAACCCGGTGACACTCGTGGACGGAGACGGCCCACTGCACGTCCAAAACGCTGATGGAGTGTCCTTTGTGGCCGATGTTCCAGAAGTCGCTGCTACAGAAACGCCTGGCGTGCATGTTTTACCAGTGACAGTTACGGACCATAAAAATAAAATAGACCATCTCACAGTTGATAGTGCTGGAAACCTTTCAAAGGTAAAAGACGGCAGCGGCGTCTTAACAGTATCGAAAACTGCTGAAACCTCCTATGAGGCTTCTGCGGAAGAAAATTCCTTGTATGTTCGACGACGAAGATCGCTGTCGTCGGCGAATGCTATCGTTGATGGAAACGATATAACGGTGACATTAGTCAATGCCTCCCATGTCGACTTAGATATAGTAGATATATCAGGCAACAAAATTGATGTTGTGGCCGGTGATCATATTTTAAATATCGGGGAATCCTCACTGGCTACAGTAGAGTTTGTTGAAGGTAGACCTGCAGTCCGGGATGAAAATAACAGAATTCTGCTGGATGAAATGGGTTCACCCTTAACTGTTAAGCCGGCAAGAAACACACAGCCATTGCCAGCAGTCTACAGTATTGCCGATGGAAAGCACAAGCCAGTTAATTTAGTAGCGAGTGACGGTACACCTGTACATGTTTGTGATTCTAATGGAAATGAACTCGCGCTTAATGGAGGAGTCTCGGATTTGGAGGTATCTCAGGAAACGGTTTCTGTTATGAAGAGCTCCTCAGGGGAAGAACTTCTCTTGCAGAATGGCGAGGCCTTAGCAGATGAAGATGGAATGCTGCTGAAGGCCACATCCGTGAACACGCGACAGTACAGTGAGATTTCCACAAACGTCTTGGTGGATGGAGATGGCAACACCGTAAACTTGTTGAGCACAAATGGCTCTCCAGTCACAGTTATCGACGATAGTGATAATGTAGTTTCCGTTAAACCTGGAAATAAAAATATGATAATAGAGGATTTCAAAGTTACCGTTCTATTTGAGAACGCGATGATGGTTCTAAAGAAAGCTACAGGAGAACTAGTGGTCGATGAAAATGGTTCACCGGTCACCCTTGTACCTGAACATTCATCTAGGCGGAGACCCTATTTACCCAGTGAAAGCCACGGGATCATGGATTCTCATGACAATACAGTGACTCTAACTGACGTCCACGGGATTCCAGTAACACTGGATGATGGAAAGGGTAATAGCGTGAAGACTGTGGCTGGAGAAATCATGATGGTAACGGAGTCTGCAACAGCTTTCATTGTTGAAACTGATGAAGGAAAACGGCTTGCCGATGAAAATGGGAACATCATTGTCGATAGTGAAGGAAATGCTCTTCTGTTTGTCCCCACAAGAGAAATTGTTTCAACACAAGTAACCAACGTTATTGTAGATGGAACCAACAACACTGTTCAGTTATTGAGTGTGAAAGGTTCTCCTATTACCGTTGTTAATGGACAGGGTAACGACGTAGCCGTGAGAGATGGAGATGTTCAACTAGTGAAAAATACCAACAGAGCCATGGTAGTGGATATGGACGATGGCAGTGAAGTGTTAGTGGATACTTCCGGTAGCATCCTGACAGACTTGAATGGAAAAAAATTGAGGTTAATGACCGAAAGGAAGAAAGCACAGAAAGTTGCAGTAAATGTCCTTGTCAATGGCGAGGGCAACACGGTAACTCTCACAAACTTAGAAGGAACGCCTGTAACATTGCTCGATGACGAAGAGGTGGTGGTCACGATGGCAGGCGAGGTCCGGCTTGCTGTGGATGGCACTAACACTGCTAGAGTTCGACGATCATCGTCTGAAGTAAACGTTGTTGATGAGGAAGATTACCTGTTGGCTGACGACAAAGGTAAGCTTCTAACTATGAAAAAGGTTGGCGAGCACAAGAAAACCTCCGTAGCTACAAACATGCTAGTTGATGTGGAAGGGAACTCGATACCCCCGAAAGACTTGAATGACTCCCCTGCAACTGTTGTTGATAATTCTGCCAACAACATCGGCCTCGACTCGGGAGAGAAGACTCTTAAAGTCGAGACGACTGGCGTTTTCATGGAGACGGCAGATGAAGACTTGCGCTCCCTAGAGAGCGATGACACCCACAAGCGGAAACTGCAGGTTGACGACGCCGGCAACCCAGTGCACAGCGAAAACGGCCCCGTCCAAACTGTCCCAATAAACAACGTAGACTTGGCCCCAGAAGCTGATAATTTCCTTATAGTGACGGAAGAATTCGTCGAAGCGAGTTTCAGTCTTCAGCGCCTTGTTGCAGTTGTGAAGCGCGAGCAACACCTTATGCAACTTAATCTTGTGCGGAAATCGACCACTATAAAATCTAGGAATTACGAAAGCTTTGTTGGGGAGATAAATGTGTTTGTAGACGTGGTAGGCAAGCTTCAAGCAAAGTGCCTTAGAAAGATCATGGAGCTCTTGGAGAAAGAACATGGATCTCACAAGGAGGCATATGCATTACTGGAAGAAGTGAATGAAATGTTACCAAATAATATCTCAGACTAATCAAAGGATTGTATATTCTTAATCTATAATTGTAATTCATATGAAATATTTTATTATGTCTATATGATGATTATTTAATAATTCTATCAACTATACTTCACCCTTTCCTCGTCTCGTTCCGTGACTGTTTTTGAGTACTTTTGAGCTAAACGGCAACATTTAAACTGGAAGGGTGTTCAAGTTGTGTAGAAAATTAATAAACAGTGGTAAACATTGCCCGAAAGACAAATTAGACTGGCTATTATTTAAACTTTGACGAGTTCATTCCATTGTTACTTCGTATTAAGAGTGGAAGGGGAACATGAAGAGGAGGATGGATAGATGTCGGTCACTTTTGAGTGTAAAGGGAATGAGAGGGTGCTTGAGGGATAAGCATGATTTCTTGGGTCATCAACTATTTTTAAATGTCAGAGTTTCTGAAAGGGAGATTGTGGAGGTCTGAGAAATGAAGGTCGTCTTGTGAGAGGGAGAAAAGAGGATAGTCCTCTTGAAGAGTAAAGGAAGAGGGAGTTGTAGGAGAGGATGCGGCAGATGACGGGGTGGAACTTTGGATTGTCTGATGCGATGGGTAGAGCGAGGTGTAGGTATCGGGAGGAAGAGGTGGTGATGCCGAGTAAGCTGTGGATAGATGAACAATAACCATTAACCATAGGGAAGGTGAAACGAAGAACATGTATGAGATGGAGTGGAGGATGTTGGAAGAGGAAGGACGGTTTTCTGATAATTGGGTAATGACCTGGTTTGGTGCCTTGAATGAACTGAGCTGACAGCAGGTGTCGAGGAGGGGGTAGTAGTGGCAGTGTTCGAGATATGTGATCAAAGGTGGGCTAGGGGTCGGATAACCGGGAAGTTCGTCAGTGGGCTAGCTTATAAAGGGGCAAGCCTCAATGCCCCTAATAAGGGTACAAAATCATTGAGCATGGTAAGCCTTTGGATATGTGGGGATGAGAAATGGTCCTCCCCTCAGGGTCCCCAAGAGGGGTAAGGGCTAGACAACTAAAAGGAATATTGTGTCCATGGCCACCTGAGGCTGTTCAGGATTGCCCAAAGCTAGACTTTTATCCTTTCAACTCAGCTCTCATCTCTTAAGAAGTGGACAGAAGGGTTTGGAGATCAGAATAAGGAAAGGGAGAGACCTTGCAAAACTGGTGCAAAATTGGTTGAGCCGAGGACTGAGTCCTAAGGTAGGGGAAATCCCAATATTGGCCTTAATTTCCGTCTCCTAAGCCCCCTCCCCCCAAAACTGGCATGGATAGGGGGGATGCTGCTCGTGTAGACAGGCCGTAATTCTCACTGTTAGGATAATTTCTGGTGTGACCGTTCTTTTCTTAAACAAGAAATATATCCACCACCTATCATCACATGTTCTTTTTTTTTTTTATCTATGCAGTGTGTACTCCTTACAGTAATTAACCCAATTATATAACTTTTTCTGCATGCGAGATAAAGAATATATAGCACTTCAATTCCAATCTGTAGGCTTTACATCAAGATATTCCTTAGGTCAACAATGGGCAATGGTGATCCCCTATGTGTTCAAGTAAAGGATTGTTGAATTAAATATTCACAAGATTACTATGATTACTTACAATTTATTTATTAGGCCATACCCATTGCTTCTTGCAATGATTTCAAGATAAGCAACGTTCTTCACTGTCAGATGTCCTAATAAATTCTGCAGCCAATAGGACTTGCCGTTCTAAGAGGTTTGCGTCTACTACAGTATGTTTACATACATTAAAGGATTAAAAGCAAAAGCAAAATAATCCAAATATAGATTAACTTGTATTATTACCTCCTTAAGCACATCAGTTTAGCAAGTTACTATATTGATCACAATATACAACTGCTATGTCTGCATGTATCTTGATTAATAATCTAGATACCAGTAGTTACAAAGGCCAAAGAAAGCAAATATGTTCTTGGTGAAAAATGACTTACAAACATACTTGCACTGACACACGGAAACTGAATGCACAAATCAAGAATCTGGTATATATGTGTATTTGAAATTGTCAAAAATCAAGTTACATCCTTTGAATTATAGGTAGTGTGAATAAAATAAAACCAAAGTAAATCTGTGAAGGTGTATTTTATTAACCATGTTTATATTTCAATGCACACCTATATTTACATTTTATACTTGATGAAATAAATGACCACCATTATAAAAGCTTATTTTATAGCATACTAAAAATGTTCTCAAACAATGTCTTTAATTAGTTTCAACATCTTTTATACAGCAACTTAATATAGAATAAATTGCTTATAGTATTTTTACTTTCCAACTGTTAAAGACCTATTTTGTTTCACTGGAATAGCACTGAAAAATACCTTCTAAACAGTAGAAAAAAAATAAAATTTTAGTTGTGTAAATACTACCTTTCTTCTCTGCCTTGTCCTAAAGGCACTGCAAATGCTTCATAAACATTTGCTCCAAGTGTGTCTAATTTGCTGTCAATAAGAATCTTCTGAAGAAGTTGTCCAGGAGCAGGGGAGAGAGCTGCATGAATTAAACCAGAAAAAACTGGCACCAACTTAGCCACAGGAAGAACCGAGTCATTGAGAATTGAAATATTTTGTGCTACAAAATTTCTACAGGCATCATTCCTTTCCTCATTTGAAGCAACACCTGTGGGTGAATCTCTACTGATGTTGTCAACCCAGTTCTCAGAACCAATATTTGGTAAGTCTGACTTTGACATAGGGTAGAAATCTGCCACACGATCAAGAATGTGGTTGAAACCATGTTGTATTAGTGTGTCCACAACTGTGTTGAAATCTTCACTATCTATAACATCACTGGTTTCTATTAGCATATTGTAAAGGACCCTTTCTTCACCATCTTCTTCTGGGGCAACTGGGGGTTTCAGGACATATTTGCTCCACTGGTCAAGCTTGCATGATGTTCCCGCTGGAGCTGACTCTGATGATCCACTTTCCCCTGCTAGACTTAACCTAACCTCTTGGTATATGGCTTCTAACTGGCTAAGTGTGAGGGAGCGAGTCAAAGGCAACCCTGTGACTATACGAGTCACAGCTCTAGTTACATGGTGCGCAAGTCTAGGGACACCTTCTTCCACCAAATAATGGACTGCTGCAAGATATTTTTGCTGAAGACCTTGTGAAATTGGTATCCCTGCATGGCCTGACTGTATCAAGTCTCCATATGTATAACCTCCAAGTAACATTAGCTGTACACGTATAGCAGAAGCTACTAAGCTTGATATGTATACCACACTTATTGCACGACTAAACCCAACTATTTTCAGCTGCTCCCAAATGGCAAGTTTATGTTCTGGCTGATCACGGACTGCTTGTAGGAGTGCATCTGTATCTAGTTCTCTACAAACAACTTCTCTCATGCTACCTGCCAAGCTCATAACTGTTGCATTTGCTGTTCTCTGGGTATTTTCATAGTGATGATGCTTCTTTTGTTTTTCCAGCATTGTTCTTGTTTGCTGTTCATGCCATTGCAGAAGCTTATACTCCGCATATCTGCTTAGAAGGGCTACACCTCCAACAATGGCTCCCCCTATGATAAATTTCCTTTTGTGCCGACTCAAAAACGATCTGATCCTTGAAAACATGGTGGCTTATGATTTTTTTCCTTCTTTCTATGAATTATATTTTATGAAATGTCCAACTACGTCCTACACTTACAAATGTCTTACTGAAGCAGGATGATTCACTATTTCTATTTTTCAAGGGCATTAGTCACCAGCTTTACCACTAGACTAGTCCATTATTTGCTTTTACATCCCTGATGAAGTTGCGACTTTCTGAAGACGATTTGCAACAAAGTTATTTGAATCGATGAACCTCTCCACGCAATTGGTAATGCAGCTCTCAGTGCGTGACTCGAGTCTTGTGGACGGCCGGTCCATGCACTTGTCCCAACATTTCTCAGTCAGGCCATGCACCAGGAACTGCAAATGTGAAAAAACACTAAATATTGTATACATAATATTTAAAGAAACAAAAGAAATTAAATCCCCGGAAATAACAAAGAATTCTTGTTTTATAGAAGTGCAATAAATTTCATATGCAACTAAAAGATACTAAACTTTTCATATTCTTTATAAAAGACTAAGATATTTTCTTTGCAGGTATGAGCATAAAATCAGTGTTTAGTAATTACCTTTGAAACTAGACTTACAGAAAAAGATGAATGATCTCCAGTGAGTTAATAGTAAGTGTCAATCATAATTCAACAGATATAAACCCAATTCATGTGTTTGTATCCTATATCTACAAAAACATCTAAGCTGTTAAGTTGATTTAATTTTTGTTGTTCATAGAATAGTATTAATGGAGTATAATATATCCCAGTTCTTCAATGCTGGCAAAAGTTAACAATCCTTTGATGTTGATACACTGTGATATTCTTTTAGCAAAGCAGAACCTGATGATGATGATGCCCCCTAAAGTGCATACACAGAGCATGTAGAGTTTGTATTAGTGTGTCGCCACTTAGGTGTCAAAATGGGTTTGTAGTACTAAGGGTGCATCCACACCAGTGACATGTTGCTTGGAGACAAATTGGAAACATAGTGGGGGGACACAATAAGAGGCATTCAGGTACAACTCTCCTGATATGTATAGGGACTTTTCTGTTACAATGTTGAGAGACATGCCGGCAATAAGAGTCGACTTGGTGAAACTGTCCACACCATGTTGGTCTGTTCGTTGGTTGGGTCTCTGACGACATCACCTCGTCCACTCCAGGATGGATAACATGTCAACCATCATGTCTACTACGATGTTCCTCTACGACTTAACAACTTGTTACCCAACTTGTCAAACTTAATGTTCCCACTGTGTTTTGTCACTGGTGTGGAGACCTTGCCAGTGTTTTACCTGAATTACAGCCTTATTAGGGAGGTAGTAATAAGAGTCTTCATTGTGACAAATGTAGAAATAGGTAAGTATAAAAATTAATATCTTCAAAGCACAAGAGATACTTTTTTGACTATATCTTCATCAAAAACGCATGGCAAAGATATAATTGAAACAGCTCAAATACATCTCTTGTGGTGTGAAGATATTCATTCCCATTCATACCATTTTCTATAAAAGCAATAGAAAGTGTAGCAGTTTTTGTTGTAATCAATGCAAGACACTGAGCAAATCATACCAGTACTAGTTTTTATTAACAGATTCACATCCAACTTGATTCTTTCCAATAATAATGCAAAAATTGTTCAGCACTGATATAACAAATATAAGTCCCATATCTGGTTACTGTCTTAAGTTTTGCATGATTCAGTATGTGCCATGAGCACCACTTCAGTCACCCAATATTTGTTCCGTGCACAAAGCATATAGAACAGGGGTTCTTAACCTGGGATCCATGAACCCCTAGAGGGTCCATAGAGGGGTTTCAGGAGGATCCACAAGAATTTTTTTTTATTGTTTAATTTGAAGTTTTATTCTTTGTGTATCCCATATATGTATGAATCAATCAAATCTTAATAAATTAAGTACATTATACACATCGCATGCAAAGTTGCATTTATGTAAATATATCTGGCTAAGGGGTATGTAGCAGCTTGACTGGTTCTTAACTTTTTAAAGTTAAGGCCCAGTGCTGTAGAATGTGTATCATATTTTCCTGTCTTTTTTGACTTTGTATCAGAAGTGTGAAGTGCTGTCAAACATTCTATAATTCTTATTTTCCATTCCATATACATTTACTTAAGCAATACCTTGCATAATCAAGCTCCTTAATCATATCAGCAGCTCCATCTCTTAGGTCCCTTCACCTTTCCCTCCCAGTATGGCTACCAGGTCAGCATTCCCTTCCTTCCCTGCACAAAATTTGACTATTTATGAAACTCCAAAATAGAATCTTTTTATAATAATAATAATTGTCAATATTATTATTGAGGTAATCATATTTATAATCATACTCATCACAAAAAAAGTAGTTACAACAGTAGTATAAAACAAGAATTAGTAATAATTATATTTACAATAATAATAAAGTAGAAAATTAACGGTTCATCATATTCTCCGTTCATTTCAAAAGGAAAAACAGGCACTGACAAGTGTAAGTGTTGCTAGGCTGCTTCTTTCAATGTTGACTTTAGAAAAACTTTATGATGATGATGCTATCTAATTCATGTCCCCATGTCTTTAAAGAACATGTAGGTAGTACTTATATTTAACAATTTTGTACTAAAAGAAGTGTATTATGATATGGAATAACATTTTGTCTTCATATTTGCAGTCTGCAGATAGATTCAATATTTTTCCTGCATTTCACCTAAATATTTATATATTTTTTTGTATTTTATTTTCTCTCTCTGTCTCTCTTTCAAGTGATGCAATATGGTTCAAATTTGTACCAGCCTTGTGAAGGGATAAAAAAAAGAAAAAAAAGAAAAAATTATTACAGATTTATTGCTTATTTCTTTTATGGCATATGTGGTAACATACAAGAAACCTCACAATCAAAAATATTTCAACCTTATTTGAGTCTAATTTCCAACCTAATGTTAAAATCTTTCCTGAGAAAGAAAGGAAGAAAAAAAAAAAAAAATCATCCCGTTATTAGCAGTCATAAAAAAAAAACACTGAATTCCATCTAAACTACATGACCTATTATCTCTGATCTAATAATGAGACACAGTTATGCTCTGGCAATACCTATAACATCAATCTTCAAACACAATATGCTGAGATGGCTTTGGGTTTTGAGACTCTCGGAATGCTTTCAGAAGTAACTTTTCTCTCCCTCTTTCCTGGTTTGAAATGCCAGTAGTTCCATCCCCAGTCTGCTTTTTCCTTTTTCCTCTATTTTGAGACCAGCAAATGTTGATGTTGTTCCAATACTCCTCCTCCTCTGCGCCCGAAAGAATCTCCATTCGACTCCAACATCCAGATTTTTTATATGCCGCTGCAGCTTCCTCTGAAAGGAACCTCACAAAGACATTTCTTTCCATGACACTAGCATCTACATATGCCACACCCTCACCACCTCCTTTACGTATGGTTTCTCGTAACTTCTTGGGGTCCTGAGGAGGCTCCTCAAAACTTATCTTAATAATAGCATTTGGAATGAAGTTAGGTTTAGTACTTTTATTTTTTTTCTCTTGTCCATCTACTGTATCATCAGCTGTATCATCATGATTATGCTTTTGATAATGTCCTGAAAAGTCTGTTCCTAATGACATATCTGGATTTTTATATCTGCAGTTGCTATATATAGATTGTCTCTGATCTCTGATTTCTCTTACTTTCTGTTTTAGATTTCTCATATTTTCTCTTTGCATATTTAGATATTTATTTCTCAATGTCTTCCATTCCCTTTTAGACATTACTTTCAGGTAAATACTTTCTATTTCATCACCTTTCACTTTCTTGCTTCGCTTACGCTTCTTTTTCTTACTCTTCTTCTCATTGGCTCCTTGCTCTTCGCCAGCTGAAATCGCCCCACTCTCCTTACTCCCATCACTAAGGTTTCCTTCCCCAGGCTTTATTTTTTTTGAAACATTCGTCTCAGTGTCACATTCTCCTCCTGAGTCTGTCCTCTTCCTCTTAACGCTTGTATTGTCATCCATGTCATTATTAACTTCTTCCATCTCATCTCCCGGTGCAGTTTCGTTTCCGTCACTAGATTTATCTGGAACTGTTTTTTCCTCTTTGTTTACCTGCTCAGAATTTTGATCAAAATTTTTGATACTCTGAAGTTGGGCTGGGTCAATGTCTGATGGTATCCTACACTTCTCCGCACCAAATGACTCCAGTGCCAGATCTGCCATCTCCGGAGTCTGGAACTCGACAAAAGCGAATCCTTTTGGTCTACAAGAATGTTTATAACGAGGTAAAGAAATGTAATCAATAACACCATACTGTGAAAATATCTGCCGAACCCAATCATGATCCACATGAGCAGGAATATTCTCAACATAAATTGTGCACTCTGTTTCATTAGCTTTTTTTACCACTTCCTCTTTTCTCTTAACCATACGACCATCCTCTGAAAGTTCTAGAAGTGTTGACTTTTCAACAGCTTTTCTGAGTAAGTTTGTATCATCTGTCATGGCCCTAATCTTGTTGAATTTATTACAAAAGGTCTCCAAACTGATATAAGGACCATTCTCATAAAATCGTGCCATGGTGCGATTTTTGCTGATGTTGGCTGCACTGAAGTAGAATTCCATCTGTTCTTTCAACTGATTAATAAGTCGTTTCTTCCGCTGTCTGGCTGGCTTAGGGGACTTCATCCTCTCCGTTTCCTCCTCCTCTTTTTTCACTGAAATGCTTTGGTCTTCCATTATCTGGCTCTCCTCTCCTGGTGCCACACTTTCAACTGCATCCATATTCACAAGCTTCAAATTCTATTCAGATCTTGTCAAGGTGCTTATATTCTTCTTAGAACTTGTTCCACAGCTGTAGACAAAAATAACCATTCTGTAAAATTTCTCTGCAACATATGATACAAAACATTTCTATTGATGACCATAATCTTAGTTATTACCTATAGCCTATCTTATCCCCATACTAAATAATAATAATAAATAATAATAATAATCATAATCATAATAAAAACAAGTGAATATGCAAAAGATAAACTGATATAAATATATCAACTAACTGGCACCAGGTATGGCATACAGATCCATAACAGGTCCATTATAATTTTAGTTAATTGCATTTACGTACAGCTGCCCCACTGAAGCTTGGTCACCAAAGAGTCAAGT
>NW_027213627.1:5000-7500 GCF_042767895.1 Penaeus vannamei | reverse complement strand
TAATGCATCTCTAACCCAATGCCTCCAGGCCAGCAAAAATGCTGAAAAATTAAAACTCTGCAGAACACATTAACATGGTAGCACAAGCTGATGTCATAGGGTTTTGGTGATATTTTTGGTAATCATTCCCACAAAAACATACAGACACCATGATACAAAGTCTGGATGTAAGAAAGGCCATAAACTATAATTAACCCATTGGACCCGGTTGCATCAAGGAAATCATGGTGCCGAAAACCCAGGCAAAGGGTTACATAAGTGGCCTACATTCCAAGCATGCGGCATGTAGGCCGGGCGCGCACGAACACCTATGAGCGTTGACAAGACTCTGTCTCCCCTTTGCAAAGCTATTCCGTGTAATTTTTTTAGCTTTATCGCCATTTTCCAATGTCCATATTTGTCTTTTGATTTGCTTTATCCAGATGGTAATAGCTTATTTTCCTTTCACATATTCCGTATCATATCTCTATGTAGTAAATAGCTCAGTGCAAGAAAAAAAAAAATGGAACATTTGGATATTTGTGTCATATACCTCATTTTTTCTCAACTTTCAATTTTCCATAAAACCTGTGCTGCCGGTCACAGCAGCCAGGAATATAGTGCACAGCATGGAAATGGCATCCTCCTTGGAGCTGGTGCTCTTCGCTGCTGGTTTTGTATGTCATATTCCACATTTGTTCATTGATAGGAATATTGCTAAAGCCCCCATCTAAGCACCAAATGAGTCGAATCACACTCCAAGAGGTTTGTGCACTCGTGGCGAGTCTCTTCCACCACCCTGGCCTCCGCTCATGATGACAAGTTTGCGTTACCCAGGCCACGGCCCATTTGCCCAAATGACCTTCATGTCACCCACCCCTCGACTCAAGTTTTTCCATGACGTGACCGCAACGTCATCCTGGGCCAATGGGTTAAGAGTGAAATAGTAATCATATGACATGGCATGTTCCTGGCAATTTTCAGTAAGATATGAAACACATGTCTAAAACAAATTGAATGTGACTGACTCACATCGCCCCCAAAACTCACCCCTACAGTAATGCAAGTAATTTCTAGATTTACATGATATAGCTAAAATGATATTAAAAGATTATTACTAAAATCATTGGTGTAAGTAAAGAAAATTTCTATACAAGACGTAGTACTTTAATAACAGAAAAAATAATATTCAAAATATGAAAAAACACAAGAAAATCAAACAGAATTATTAACATTACAAAGTCTACTTACTATCATTAGCAGCTCCTAGAACTTCAGAAACTGGTGTACCACCAGATCCTGCAGAATGGATACTTGATGTTCTTTGACGACGGTTAGTTGGTGGGATCAGATCTGCTGGAAGGACTGTAGGAATTTTGTTCCCTGCCTTTGCCGATTCACAAAGGTACATGGCAAGCACAAACTCCTCACATGATAAACGTCCATCATTGTCCACATCTGACAAAGCCCTACAAAAGGAAAGAAAGCAAATAAATGGATCCAATTATGAATTTATCTTTGTTCATGTGGTTTTCCTAAGACTGCCTTCTCTATGCTTATAAATAATTATCTTATCATATTCTTCTCCTTCATTTTTGTTCTTGAAATACTACAAAAAATCGTCTTCTGACCAGTTACTTGGCAGCACTGCAATTTCAAAAGCAAAATATGTATCACAAACAGCAAGTGTATGCAAAGGCAGAGAACCTAGTGGTGATATATATCTACTATTTACGTGACAGAAAATACAATCTACATTCTCTTTTACCTAAAGGAAGTGAAATGTGACAATATCATAAGTTCCATTCCAAGAAATGATTTGTTTATCAAATTTTAGTAGAATTCTAAAATGTATGTATATGTGTGAATTTGTGCATTGGTGCTGCATGTTAGTACTTGTGTATGTGTTTATATGTATTTCTTCAGTCTTTTATCTACCAATGAATATATATATTTACCCATTAATCAACATGTGTATATGAATAACATTCTTACCATATCTGAGCAAGTGCTTGTTGAGGAAGCTGAGACTGGATGAGAATGTTCCTTGCTTGCACACCAGAGAGATAGCCAGATTTGGATCTATCAGTCATGTTGAATACTTGTGTATATTTAAGTTTACTGGCTTGAGGGACTGCCCATTCCCCTGGTGTTTGTGCACCCCTGTTTACAGAAGAAATTTGTCAGTTCATTTACTTATATAAAGCATCAAGACAGTAGTTACAAAATGAATAAAAAAGTACTTGCAATACCGTATCAAATGGCTGAGAGAAAAATCGAAAAATATTTAAGAATATCAAAGAATCCATCAATATAAATCTTAATGCCCTATACCTAGCAGTATCCAGATTACTGGGTGTTGTAGCTGTATCTGCTTTGGCTACAGTAACATGTGAGCTAAAAATTTTAACAAACAGGATCTAATATCATCTGTAAAACCTTTAAAATAATGAAATACAATAAAATATAACAAATAAGAAAAGCAAACAATCATATGATTCTCTGGAAGTACATTCTCCAC
>NW_027213627.1:0-2500 GCF_042767895.1 Penaeus vannamei | reverse complement strand
AGTGAGAGAGAGTGAGAGAGAGTGAGAGAGAGTGAGAGAGAGTGAGAGAGAGTGAGAGAGAGTGAGAGAGAGTGAGACACAGAGAGACACAGAGAGACACAGACAGACACAGAGAGAGACAGTGAGAGACAGAGAGAATACATAACATATTATATAATAATGTACTTCATGTACATTGTTATATAATATAACTGTCACTTTACGTGTAAAGTGACAGTTTAATACAATCTCCTTCTGAGATATCTATTTGTTGCTTTGAAACCATACCTGCAATAAAGAATTTTTACAAAATTAAAATGGTCTTGTTTCTTCTAAAAGAAAATGTTAAGCAGATCCATGTCAAATATAAGTAGTATTATGATTTTTACACCTTACAGAAGTATGGTCTTTGCAGTAACATATTACATGCAGTTATTCAAAACATGAAACTTTGGCAGTCAAAAATGCATCACTGAATTTTGTATCATCAAACATTAGATATGTTTGCATGTTACAAACTGATAAAACTTCACACTTTATCTAATGTATGAAAAATAAATTCTGATTCAGCCAAAAACATATACCATTTTTTATTCTTTATTTTTTTTCTATTTATAACCCATCATCACCGGGAAAATGTGTTCACTGTAGTATTGTTTTGTAAAATGTCTCTTCACATAGACAGCTCTGCAAGGACATATCTATAATGGAGTTAATGAGCAGACCCTGTGACCTTACCTGATTTGACCTTGCATTTTTCTACTAGTGCTATTAAAACTGGTGCTGTTATTTTCAAAAATCAAGGAAATGGATAAACAGGTAAGACAGGTAGTACTCGTAATTGGCTCATTGGTGACTTAGTACTTGTGGAGCCATCTATGTGTAAAAACAATTAATAAATCAAACTCACAGTGAGCATGACATGCATGTACATGCCAATGAATATAAAAATAGCATGTAAATTTTAAAAAATAAAAAAAAGGTTCCATTGAGTTAATATACAAAGTACAAACAAAATCTCAAGTGTTTTCTGTGATGTCATAAGAAAAAAGAAATGCAAATAAACAAATTTCTTCACATGGTAATAATAAAAAGATTTTAACCTAGTGTTTTTGTAGAATAATAACACCTTGCAAAACTGAAAAAAATCAGGTAAGCAAACATGAACATCTGAAATTAATACAAAATTACCAAGTAACTTTATATTACATGATGTAATATATAAAACCAAAAGGATACCCCTTGTCTTTAACATGAGTGGTTTCATTCACTATGACATACAAGTTCCTTAGAGCAGGCTTCAGTCTAAACATTCAGATATGTACATGCATCTTTTGGACCAAACCATCTAAAGATACAGGAGAAACCCTATTTTGTCAATAATCATATTTTTTGTATCAGACTGTTTGTCTAATGGAGATGAGAAGCAGAGTAGGATATTACTTGTAGTAAAAGCAATAAATTCATCTTTTACATATATAAAAAACTGCATAGTTTGGTTTTAACCCCTTTCATCCAGATGACATGACCATCACGTCATGAAAAAGTTTGGCTTGAGGGTTGGGAAAGGTGAACATGCAGTCATAGATAAAAATGGGCATTGGCCGGGTGATATGAACTTGACGTCATGAGCGAAGTCCAAGGTGATGGAAAAGACCCTGGGCTTTTGCATTATTCACATTGATAAACAAGCATGGATTGTCATGTCTGTAAACCATGACTAGAAGAGTACCAGCTCCAGGAAGGATGCCATTTCCATGCTCAGCAGCCTATTCCTAGGCGCCATGACCAACGGTGTAGGTTGTAGTATTGAAAATTGAATATCACAAATAAATAAATTATATGATACAAACAACGAAAAGCTACTTTACTTTCTTTTTTGCACTGAATGCATTTACTACATAGAAAAATGATATGGAGTCTGTGCAAGGAAAATAGTCTATCATCATCTAGATATAGTAAAAAGACAAATATGGACAGTGAATAGCTAAATATAGCTAAAAATGTTTATGCAAACTAAGTTTGCAAAGGGGAGGCATAAAGTCTTGTCACCCAACACGAGTGTTTGTGGACACCCGGCAGAGCAGCCACTTACATAAGCCTAATGCCCATACTTTCATCCATATGATTGCTGCGACACAACTGGACTGAAGGGGATAATATTCCAAAAGCATATAAATTATCGTAATATTCATTGTTCCCTTTCTATACAGCAATACACAATTCTGCAGGTGGTTATTCTTAAGTATTAGCAGATGCACTTGCCCAAAGAACAATCTATAACTGGCTTCCCAATAAACTAAGCTACTAGGAATCTAAATACACACTCTCAATCCTTTTCTTTTCATATCTCTTCAAACCAATCACATTATCACAAACAATACGTAAGGAATATTGTGGAAAAGTGCAGTTTGATTCATTTATTGCACAAGTGAGGCTAAGGCAATAACTTGCTGCTTATTGTGCACTTTACAATAAAATTCCTATGAAAAGTGTGGTTTTAATAAAAAATAACATAAGT
>NW_027213626.1:0-8564 GCF_042767895.1 Penaeus vannamei | reverse complement strand
GCCACAGATCCTGGTGCTGCCCCTGCTGCTGGTTTAGACATGTTACCAGGACTGACCCCCATTCCCGACCCAGGCATAACACCTGATCCTACACAAGGTACACCACTTGTCATAGTTCCTGGTACCATTGCTGGTGCTATACCAGGCAAGTTCCCAGCCTGGTTTCCAGGCATGGTCCCAGGCACTATACCTGATACAGACCCAGGAACAGACCCCATGCCAGGTGCAGTACCTGAGATGGAGCTGGGTATACCCACATGGGGCATGGACACAATAGGTGCAGTGGAAACAGCAGGGGCTGACACAGGGATAAGGGCAGGGGATACAGAAGCAGATACAGGGTGAGATACAGGGGTGGAGTTTACCACAGGAGAGACAACTGGACCCGGTGCCATAGCTGGGGTGACTGAGGGGCCACTACCTAGACCCACCAGCTCACACACCCCAACCCCTGCCACCCCACTGCCAGGCATTCCAGATCCTGTTGGAGTGCCTAAAGGAACCAACAATGCTTATCAAAATGAATACACTAATTCATTTATCCAACTACCACTTTGTAACATTAATATAAAAGTATTATATTCACTTTCCTGGTCTTAAAATATTTAAAGTTTCACACAAATCTTGTACAAACATCTAGAACCAGTAATATTGTTATTGTTAACAATAAAGAAGTAAAACATTATCATGTAACATGCATGAAAATTAAAATTACTGTCACACAACTGTTGTTGAACTTTACAAGAAACACATAAATACACGTTCTCAGATCTTTACATTTATCCCATCTCACCTGAGCCAGTTGAGGCTGGTGCAGCAGCTGCTCCAGGTAAGCAAGACACATCAAAAAACACTTAAGTCAATCATTAACTATCAAAAAATAGTTAATGGTCAATTATAATGACACGTCCAAATGGGCATCACTTTTACATATGTTTTTGCACTTATGATTCTGATTTGCATTTGCAAACCAATTAGTAAGCACTAATTGAAAAGTTAGTAAAACATTTTAGACAATCTTACAGTATCAATATCAATGATATAGTTTGCAATCAGCAACAATGGCTATCAAATACTAAAGATACCTCGAAAAGAGTATGAACTGACAAAAGAAAATGCTAAGAATATCCTTTAAAATAATAATAATAATAATAATAATGATAATATTTAAAAATTCTATAATAATTCTGACAAGGTTTTCATATCAAAGGCCTTCTCAATTTTTCAAAAGAAATGGTATCCCTTTTTTTTTTCTTTTTTCTTTTTTTTTTACTTTTATTCTTTACTTTCAGTGTTTGCTGTACATTTGTATACTGGTAAACTAGTATGGTCAAGTTCAATATGCTTCAATTGTAATAAATCTTTCACACTTTGGATCTTATTTGCATAACTAGGTTGTAAAATAATGGCTAGCACTATATCATTTGCCGTAACAAGAAAATTGTTTCACTGAAGATTGTAAGGGTATCAAAAAATAAAATGCAAAAGGCATTATTGTAAACTTCATTTAAATAATGTAACTAGTTTAGAGTCAAACCTAACATGGAATTGTATGTTCTGAAATGGTATATCCTTAACAGACAATCAATCAAAATAAATCAAAAATTACAATCAAAACACCCCATACTTGGTGAAAAACAACTGGCTGGCTAGACAAGACACATCTTCCCAAAAATCACTGAAAAGGTTAAGCCTTTGTTGAAAAGGTATGAATGAGAATGACTATCTTCACAATACAAATACATCTCTTGTATTGTAAAGATAGTCTCATTCATCCCCTTTTCTGCATCTGTCAACATGATTATGGTTCATTAATCCTTTGACTGTGAATGGCATGGCATTTGGTAATGGCTGTGGTAGCCCAAATGATGGATGGTACTGCTAAACATAACCTTCTTCTATCTCTCATAATAGGGACACCATTTGGTTGGTGTCATTAAGATACAGTGATGAGAATCTTTGATTTTTTTCAAACTTTTATTCATAAAATACACCTACAAGCTATTAGGTGCCTCCTGCTGTGCCTGAACTAGTAAATGAACCTATCACAAATGTGGGAAATTGCCAATACATGGCAACAAACCTACATTGCTGGCCACTAACCATTTCTAATACCACAAGTAATGGATTAAACAGGCGCGATAGGTAGAAATAGTAACTGATTCCCTGATAACTAGGCACTTGTGGAGCCATCAATGTGAAAACGTAATTAACTAAAATTACAGTAGACATGGCATGTAAATTGTGCTATCCCAGCAAAACAGGTCAACTTAAACAGTCTGGCAGTTGACAGATGGGTGGAAAAGATAATGCCCACTTTTCAGGAAAGAATAGTGACTCACAAACACTTAACTTCGATTACAAAATACTTAAAATCATAATATACACAGTGGCTTCATACTTAAATGTTATTTCACACCCCTTCTATGACCATGGAGAATGGACAGCTTTTATATAATCACCACACTGAGCTGATGCCATAAAAAAAGGTTGAAATGTACTGCTCTACACTACATCATACATTTCTGTACCACCTATAATAATAATTATTCCTTACAGCTTCAATATCACAAAAACTTGTACCACATATGCCTGTCTACCTCCACTCAGAACCCTTGCCAACCTTCCAGCAACCCACAATATAGTCTCCTTTAACTCTGCATAACTTACTTGTTTCCATTTTTGTTGCACGTGCTAATGTTGTCACAAATATCAAATACTGGTAGGCAGGGCTACATAAAGCAATCTGGGATAGATTTTTTTCTTGAAACACACAAAAGAAATTGTTTTACAGAACTAAGCAAATTTACGGCACTAATTGACGTATTACCAGTTACTTGCTATACTTTCGTGGTCACCTTAACTTGACACATTCTACGAGGATATAATTATAAAGGTAAGCAGTGAAAAAACTGTGAGAAGATATGCTGCATGTAACAGGGATCTTCATAACCGTTTCCATAGAAAAAATGTAGTAATTCACACACCTGGAATAGCCTTGATGTTCATTACCCATTTTTGCTAAAAGATAAGCATTTATGCAAAAAAGAATATTTTTAACATTATATATATAAATATAAAAATATACATTATATATATATATATATATATATATATATATATATATATATATATATATATATTATATATATAAATATAAATATATATATAAATATATATATATATAAATATAAATATATATATATATATATATATATATATAAATATATATAAACATAAATAAAAATATATAAACATATATAAACATACATATACATATATAAACATATATAAACATAAATAAAAATATATAAACATATATATATACATATATGAACATATATATACATATATAAAAATATATATATATACATATATAAACATATATATATATATAAATATATATAAAAGAATATATATAAATATAAATATAAATATATAAATAATAAATAGTATAAATATAAATATAAATATATATATATAAATATAAATATATATATATATATAAATATATATATATAAATATATATATACAAATATATATATATAAATATATAAATATAAAAATATAAAAATATAAAAATATAAAAATATAAAAATATAAAAATATAAAAATATAAAAATATAAATATAAATATAAATATAAATATAAATATAAATACAAATATAAATACAAATATAAATACAAATATAAATACAAATATAAATACAAATATAAATACAAATATATATATAAATATATATATAAATATATATATGAATATATATATGAATATATATATGAATATATATATGAATATATATATAAATATATATATGAATATATATATGAATATATATATAAATATATATATGAATATATATATATATATATATATATATATATATATATATATATATATATATATATATATATATATATACACAGTGAAAATGTTTCTTCCTGCAAATACTTAAAAAGCGAAAGTAATTGTGAGCTGGTGTGAGCCATGCTCTTTTCTTAACACATTCTATGGATCCAAGTGCATAAAAAGGCAAGCACATTTACCACACCAAAGAATCTTGACGAATACACTAACATACATTACAACTCACCTACTCCAGGGAGAATAGGGGTGGAACCAGCAGAGCTTGGTGGACAAGCTGACTGTTTGAGAGAAGCTGGCAAGGTCTGGGGAAGGTTAAATCCCCTGAGTTTCAGGTTAATAAGTTTGCATGCAATGCTGAACTCGTGAATATCCATCTTTCCATCTCCATTCACATCTGAGAGAGCCCTGAAAAATGAAAGGGATAGTCAGATTAATGATCTATCATATACCCAAATTTCAAAATCTTGTGTCACATTATACTGTTACTGACAAAATAAAGCTCCAATTCATAAATCTATTTCCATTTTTGCATATATAATGTCTAGTATATTAGATATGGTAATATTAAACAACTATTATATTGCTGTAGGTCAGTATAGACTAGTCTATTCTTCATGCATTATAATGCATTATGCATTAAATCAGTCTTTCTTGGAAAATGTATAATCATAATTGTACATTTGCTAGACAGACTGCTTTACTGCATAATATATTGATTGCATAAGTACAAAATACATTTGCACATATGCAATAACAAACAAAACAAGTGAAATGTTGCAAATGTCAAAAGTAATACTCATACTAAAGTAACTCTCATACTAAAATGTACTAAAACAATAAATTCATCATCTTCCAAGTAAACAAAGGAAGCAAAACTTACCAGATGATTCCAAGAACTGGCGGAGGTAAGCGGGACTGGAGGAAGAACCCTTTGGCCTGTTCCCCGGTAATGAAACCTCCAGCAGGCCTGAGAGTATTGAACTGTTCCTCATGTTTTACCCGCTCCCCAGGTGTTACTATCCATGGATCAGCCATCTGTTAGAAGCAGAGGTATTTACTTTAATGCATATCAAATATGTTTGTAATCCTACTGAAAAATAAGAACTGGTATTCCTATGTAATTATGAATATTGGAAAGAAAAAACTAACTCAAGAAGAAATTAAGGGGAGACAGCAAAAGGAATAAAAACTAGGGAAAGGAAAATAAAGGGAGAATACAAGAGAAAAGAAAAAAAATGCCTTGCAAAAGAAAGCAAGAGAAGGAGAAACAAACAAAGAACAATATAAGAAAAGAGTGACAATATAATTCTATACTGTGGTGCACAAAAATCAAGATTTGATATTTCTTCAATCTTATCTTAGAGAATATGGCAAGATGTAAAAGAATGAAAATTTGATAATGCAGCCTGTTGTAGCAGAGAAATTTTAAGACTATCTAGGTAAAATATTCATATAATGTACTGAACTCATAAGAAAGATTGACAGGAGCGAGAGAGGAGCAGCAGGTGTGTGGAGGGAATACACTTGTGTGCACGTTACTGACACCTCATTACCATACCATACTGCACTCTGCTTGTGAATATCATTACTGGTAAAGCTAAAGAGGTAATGACATGGTTAGAGCCTTTTCTCTTTAAACTGGTATGAATGAAAGTGGAAGATATTGCTGTTAAATAAAAAAGTCCAATTTACTAACTACTGTTCAAGTGATATAACTGGAAGATCAGACCAGTTCTTAATTCATATAATCTACATAATAAGTGCAAAACTCAGTTCATGGATCAGTCTAATTATGCCCCCTCCACACAATCAAGTATTGCTCACAAAGTACAACTCGGCCCATTACTGGGTACATTACAGTCTGTCCACACAAACAGGCATAATTTGTGGGCACATGACCAGGTACAAGTAAAGATGACATCACAAGCAGACAAACTACTAGGTAAACAAGCAGTTTTCTTATTGTCTTCTCACCTGTGATGCCACCTTTACAGTTGCTCACCGATGTCTTCCCCAATCATGCCTGCTTGTGTGCACAGACCTTTAGAAGACAAGCAACCAAAATGCCTATGCCCACAGTTCAGCAAAATCATCAGACAACAGATATTCCACAATCAACCATCTACGAGCAGTATGGCTTCTGTCATGTGAATAACAACACAGACAATACCCACAGACTTTACACAATAAGGACAACATGCAAGACGATGTGGACATGGCATTAAACCTTCCATGGCAAGGTTATCAACCAAAAATTAAAAATACCTTGAAAGACTTGGTGATGTGTATATTTTTTTTATTTCTTCTTGAAAAAAAAAAAATACTGGTTGAGTACTGAACATTTTTTTTTTCTACAAATGATAATTGTATGATTCAATATTTCAAGAAATTAGAAGCTAACAATCTCTTAATAATGGCTTACTTCATAAAGGACAATAAAAACAATCTGTACCAACATTTTAAAATGACTATAAAAGCTAGAGTTCTTGAGAAGCACTTTCAAATTTCAACCACAATCCCTGACTGCAAAAATACAACCACAGAACAAATGTGATATCAATCAAAGCCATAATTCTATATGCTTGTTTGCCTCTGTTCACCTTCTAACCTGCACTACAGCCACCCTATTGATTTCTGCCTTAGGATATATTCTTTAACATATACTGCTCTGTTAGATCTAAAAATCTAAATCCCTGACATCAATAGTTTACTAATTTCGTTTGGCATAAAGGGATTACAAAGGGAAATTAACTTTGAAAGTAATGAGTTGTTAGCCTCTCTGGCATCAAAATTAATTGGCCATACTTCAACAATCACTGAACTTATTCCGATGAAATCTACAATATACATGTTCTACTGGTTCTACTCAACAGAATTCATATATCTATTAAAAAGATTAATGCTATTTAAAATGATGGTACACAATGAACTTAAAGCTCAAAATCGTTCAGATCTGCCTTAAAGATGTCAGTACACATGAAAATGGTAGCAATAGCCAAGCAATAAATAGCCCAAAGGACAGCTAGCAGGAAAATTTTCTAACACAAGCAAGAAAATAATTTCCAAAAAAAGAAAAGAAAAGATATCTAGTAACTTCTCCATAAATTTACCAGAGTAGTATTACCCTAACTTTATGGTAATTGAAATCCAAGTCTTTCAGATACCCAACATTTGTTTTCTTATGAAGGGACTATCTTAGAAGACTACAGATTTTCAAATGAAAATTTTCTCTATCTTGGCTATCTTCTATCAAGTTTCATTTGAAATTTGTCATTATCTATGATGGAAGGCCTTTAATCTTAGGCACAAGAAAATGATGGTGCACTTTTAAACAATTACTTCATTCCTATGAGCACACACTCCTATAAAGTCCCAACAAACCTTCACTATCTGAGAAGTTAGTGTATAAATTACCAAGAGCAACACATGGAAACAGAGGGAAATGAACACCACCATCCTGTATAGCGTAAGAAATAGAGTAAGGAAAATCATAGTTAATGCTGCAGCCACCTTATATTTACCAGTAAATTATGAAAATGTCCATTGCATAGCACTGCTCTGAGACTAACTCCACAACACCCTCACACTGCCAAAGTTCTTAATATCTGTTTTCTATAACTTGGCACAGTGCTAATAAAGGGGGGTACAGGGGGGCTTGCCCCCTGTTAAGAGAATAAATATAAGTTAGGAAAAGTTAGGTTGGGTTTTTGGGTTTGCATGATACCCTGGTTTTGAGACTTAAGTCTCTGGAGGGTGCAACACTCTCAGCAACATTTACCGAAGACAGAGCTTGAACTGGTTCTTTTGTTGACAGTGATTGCCAAGGAGCTCTACAAGCTCTCACTTGTCAGAATATCCAAAACAAATTTTTGTTGGCAACTGCATGAATGCCAACAAGCATGGAGGTCACAATTACAAGCACAAAACCAGTGGTGGATGTACAAATACCTTCCAAACATATACCAATGTCTACTTCTATGTGATTCAAATAATCATCTATCTACTCATCATTTATATCTTCACTCAAGAAAGCCATCCAAACCGAAAATAATGCTCAACTTAGACATGGTTCCTTACTCATTACCATTTGCATCTGGTATTCCTTCAAAGACTTCGAATACCAAGTAATAAGAACTGGAAATGCCATTAAAAAACTAGTTAGAGACAGAAGGGTCTTTTATAACGTACTTATAATACAGAACATGAATATGACCCGGAAAGCAATCCCTGGAAAAGATGTGCAACATCACCAATTGGGGGTGGAGAGTCACTACCTTTATTTGCTCTAAAACTACACCTTGCGCAAAGGAGGGAAATCAATGGACCATCCACATTGATCAATGACGATACTTGACACACATCTAAATTACTAATTACCTTGTTGAGCCGTATCGTTGGGTATTTTTTCAATATTGAGTCATATCCCAGCGCCTGTCAGACGAAACCGTAATATTGACCACTTGCTGCCAAGAGTAAGTGATATGCCTTTGTTTACATCGAGGATGGCCTTTTTCATTTGGCTAAATCCATTATTTCAGGTTTCATAAAATAATTTGTGCTAAAATACTGTATTACTGTTGGGTATCCGATGAAATATCAGGGAACTGACGAAGGGGTGACTGGACGAAAACTAAGAGGTTATCGCTTACTTTTGCCTTACAGGAAGAGCAGACGACCGAATGTCAATGAGACCAG
>NW_027213625.1:0-5000 GCF_042767895.1 Penaeus vannamei | reverse complement strand
CAAATTATAATAGCAAACAACAAGGCTGTTCCATCTATGAAACTTATTTTCTACATCTTCATCATTATAGAAAAATCTCCGCATTCAGTAAAAGGAATGTGGAATGGCAGACCACACAAAACAACACCAATTTTGGGGAGAAGGATACCAGTGCACAACTTAGCAGCAATCTTACCTGCGGGCGCAACTGAGGCTGGTGCATTTACAGGGGCAGCAACAGCAGTAGAACCTTGGGCTTGAGCTGAAGCAGGATAAGCATTTACTTCAAAAGCTAAAACATATCCTTAAGCCTTAAAACAGACATTTACCACATTCAAACAGTAAGTTGCTGCAACAGGGCTTGTACGATTACATAAACTGAAGACAGACAATTTTGTTATATCACTTTAAAGTGCTAACAGTAGTAATTTAACAAAGGCAAATGTAATTACAATCATACAATAATCATAACCCCATTTCCGTCACTTTCTTGATCTACAGCACTCTTATTAATTTGATTTTTTTTCTGACACCCAGATAACACACTATACCTTTCCATATCAGGTAAACAAAATCTTAGCTGTGCTCCAATCACCTACAAATATAAAACTGTTCCATTTCCATACAGCACCATAACAGACCACCTTCCAAAGCTCTACATACAGAAAATACAGTCTATAATTATTATTCTTTGAGCAAACTTGAACAATGAATTTTTAAAGGCGGGTGATGATGAGTATATAAATGCAAAAATGACTTCTTTTTTGAAACGCATTCTAGCATCATAGCATAGAGTCAATATATACATAAAATTGCTATATATTATGTGCAAATTACTACAAATTGCACATATAAGCAAGTCACACACTGAAACAAATTCACTCAGCAACAGCAGTACAAGGCAACAATAAAAATCTGGCAGAATTTTTTTTTTTGTACTAGTTACAATAGTTTCCTCTTGCTTTTTATATATTTTATGGCCTCTGTTGGGTCTCATCAGTATTTTCTGGGATGCTGCTGATGTAAAAAGCAGTAAAGAGATGTGGTTGAAGTGATGTGAAACTGTGAAGACTACAGCATAAATCCCTATCACCACAGATCCCCATGATGTAAATATATGTGTTGCACAGCCTTGTAGTCCAGCTCCTTCTCTAAATTTATGAATAAATTTAGACAAAAGCTTATTGGTCAAAACAAAAACCTGCAGAGTGCATGAGGTTAGTGGTGGAAGAGGGAGAACAAGCCAAGAGTTGAGATCTGGAGAGTGGCAATATGCTGAATGCTGCGGCTTGTACTACTTCCATAATCCCTAGTAGTGAAGTATCTATACTGGCAAAATATCATAATCAAATCTATATTGCACTTATGACTCTATCTAAAAACTATCAAAATACATGTGTATCTGTATGTTGTACTGAAAATTTCACTTTTTTTTAAATGTGCTGGAGTTAGTTTTTTTTGGATTGATTCTAAATATCTATATGACATATTCATCAAAGCAAGCAGAAAAAAGTTATTCTTGATTTCTATTTGCAAAAACATTTTGCAAAGATTTTACAGCATTCACAGAGTATGCTGTTGATATTAGAATTATAACCTGCAAAAGTATTATACAAAATTGAATAATGTCTGTTGATATTAGAATTATAAACTGCAAAAGCAATATGCAAAATTGACAAAGGTAATCCATTTTTCCATGAAAAGTACTTTCAAAAAAATGCTTGAATGAAAGAAAAATGTGCAGAAATAAGGGAATAGTTGATGTACCAATTACAATGTAAATCACCCTTGGAAACACCCCCTATGCATAATACAATAAATCATCCATCACATGGATCTTGGACACTGAATATTGGGCACTCTAATTACATTATTCTTGGATCTCTGGAATCCACGGTTTTAGTTCCAAAAAAGAAGGATCAGAATTAAGTTATTCTCCACTTTGTTGGTGTTAGAAATCCATAACTATAATATTTGAAGAGATAAAAACAGGTTTTCATTCCAATAGTTTGTTTACATTCAAATAATTCCATACAGAAATCATGCATCAAAAACACAGAATGGATACAAAAATGTATTTTGGAGCCATAATGGACTGGCTACAAATGATAAATATCCAATTACTCTATTCTTTTTTATTCTCCTCTTCTATTGTTCAATCTACAATCTGTGCAAAAGCTCTGGTCATCATTTCTGTTGCACATCCACCTGGATGGGGGAGTTCAGGGAAAGAAGACCCTCTAAACTAGAATGCTCAATAACCAGTACCACTTATTTCAAGCCCATTAATATCTCCTTAATAAAGCAAGTTCCATAAATCTCTCAATGCTAAGTTGAATTAAACCCTTTTTTTTACTTACTTCTCATGTACATCCTCCTAATTACAGTCATAACTCACACTACCTGTAATATATCAGTGCCACCCTCACATCTAACATATCAATTAAGAAACCAAACCACACATTTGATCATGCCCTGGTCCTTTATGTAATATAGCCTTGTTTTACACGTTGCATTCCTAACTACTGGCACAATAGCTACAAAACTCAAGGCAGAGCTCAGTATGACAATCGCTATTAAGGTATAAATTAAAAGAGCAGTGCACTACCATACTGATAAACTAATATTACTGCAACTGTAACTATTATAATAAGGGAATTAACACACTTAATTTACCAAGAGCATTGCAGTTTGTTTCCATATAGGGCCTAATCAAATATGTACCACATATAGTCAACACTAAAAATTATGGACCATATTTTCTTTGTTAACCCATTCACGATGGGTGTCCCACATATGAGACACCTGGAAAGAAAAAATTGCCGGGCACCCTGCCAGTGTGACACTGATCGGGGCTTGCACTCCGACTCAGCAGCAGGCCGTGGCTGGCGTGTGGGCAGAGTCCAAGCTAGCCCAGAAACTTTTATTTTCGGCTTCAAAAAATACCGGTATTAGTGGGTTAATATCATGATATACTGTAAAATCATTAGCACATTTACCAATTCCGATAACTGAAGCGTGACAATTTTTTTAAACCAAAAATGATGAAATTTTTAATAAAGGTCCCAATCACCTTAAAAAATTCATATTAACTTCTGCAATAATCTTGCAACTGCCTTACATCAAAACAGCAGTCCTTATATAGGACTTACCATTTCTGTTGTACGGCACTGCCCTTGAACTACTCTTATTATGTGAATTCTTTCACTTTCTGTCTATATTCCTTAATAGCTACAAAATCTTAAAGCAATTTTCCTGCATTATGTTATTATGGCAACATCCTACTTCTAAAATGTTTAGAATTTTACTTTTATAAGTTCAATCTACAATCAAATGTGCATTTCTTAGCATTGCATAGTTGCCTTTTACAGCTAATTCAAAATTGAGTTTTAGACCAAATGCCTGCCCACAGGATAACACTCTTACATCAACCTAAGAGTTTCATATGCCTGATGTAGGCTCTCTCTGAAGAGATATGTTGAGATGGTGTGGAGAAGGTAAAATGAATGCAATATTGTAATATAAATATGTAAAGATAAATAGATACTGTATATATACAACATATGTAATGCAAGAGGCAGTGTAGCACACTGGCTACACACAAAGCCCATGACATTCAGTACCAATTAGAATGCATGAAAAAAATATTTTATGGATATTGCATACACCAGTCTGAATTAGGTAAGAAATAGGTCATATTTGCACATTTCTTTTCCATTTTCAATGCTACCATTTAATGTTTCACTCAAACTATAATGAGTTCAGTGAACACTGCTATGGAATGAACAATAGATGAACCCAACTATTCAATTAATTGTAATGCCCAGGTAAATAATTCTCTTGAACACCATTAATGAATCAAATATGCTGCACTACTTTGTGGGAAAATGTAGATATCCAACCCTATCCTTTGAAGTCCAGCCTTCAGTGGAAAAACAATTGCTTTGTAGAAAGAATTTCCTAATGCAATATTAAATTACTAATGAAATTTACAAAAAAATTAAGAGCAACAGGTACACTATATGTAAAAAGTCATGTGTAATACAGGGACTTCCTGGGTACTTTGGCAAATCTGATGTAAGTTCATGTAAAGTGCCAAACCAAGAAGATTACCTGTGCTACAAAATAATGGTCATAGTTAAGAGGGCTAATGAAGACATGAACTTCATAGATCAAAACAAACCTCATATTGTTTCCAACTTTGAACAAGGCGTCAAGGCTGCATTCGACAATCTATTTATTGTGGATATTTATTTTTCACTGAATTTTAAGAAATAAAGGATCAGCATCCAAGTTCCTTTCTGGTTACACTGGGATAATTAATTGCATATGTATGCAAAGGTAGTATCTTTGGTCGAAATGTGTGTTTTCTCAAGAACTTGCATAATCGCTGGAGAGATTAAATTAATTTTATGCATCTATTTAAACCCTATGTTCTATAATTTTTAAAAGTATAATGACAAAATAACTGAATTTTATGTCAGAAATAATCTGCCTACCAAGGCATTAATAGAGGACAAAGTGTGCCCCTTATTCCTCTGGTAAATTGGCTGGAAGTGGACATTCCAAAACAATTAAGACATGTTAGCTACAAATTTTAAGGTATAACCTAATCAAGCATTCCAAAACAAGTCCCATGTAAGACAGCACAATAGTTACTATTCACAGTTCACCTAAGTGCAGCGATTTTAGGGAATGAGTAATAAAAAATTGTGGTAGATGTATTACAATCAATCCTTGGTAATATACACTCTCAGGTAAACACTCCACTGCCCCTGCCATTAAAATTTTGGTGAAAATATTGCAAGGATAGTCATTTGACATTAACTCTATTCTCTAAGGTCATGCCACTTTTCTACCTATCTCTTCCTAAATAAGTTACTAGCTCACAAGTATACATACTGCAGTACTACATACACATCATGCTCTCTTTCTAAAATACAAAGAGAAAGTAAGCAAAACATGCACAACTGAAATGTGTTCAGAGTCCACACTTACGAAGATCCATGGGCATAGGTGCT
>NW_027213624.1:0-7500 GCF_042767895.1 Penaeus vannamei | reverse complement strand
TGTAATAATTTAATGAGAGTATATGAAAAACAATTTTCAGCACTTCTCATTTCCTCAGGCATTTTTTTCTCTCTCTTAAACGGGAAATTATGTAAGACCTGCTGACCTAAATGTGTTTCCCCAATACGGTGCTATGAGCATTGAGTTCTTAGCTATAAAGGTCGAGGTCAGATTTTGTTGATAAACTTTGTAAGCCGCAACGAATCCATAAATTATTTTTGTTGTTGTTATTTTTGCTTTAATCTTTTATTCTTAAATCTTAAATTTCCTTTACACCGTAAGTACTAAATATATTTGAAGTTTGGTTGTTAAGCTTGACTTTAAGGATTTGAGGTTGGGTTTTAAGTTCTAAGTTTGGGTTTGGGTTGAAATTTTTAAGTTTAAGTGTGGGTTTAAGATTTAGGATTAGTTTTAAATTCTAGATTTCAAGTTTGAGGATTGGATTTTAAGCTTAGGGTTTGTAATTCAAGAATGGTTTTAAGTTTAAGCTTGAATTTAAAGCTTTGAGTTTCAGTTTTAAAGTTTCATCTTTAACTTTGAGTTTTGAGTTTGAAGTTTGAAGTTTCAGGTTTAAAGTTTCATCTTTAACTTTGAGTTTTGAGTTTGAAGTTTGAAGTTTCAGTATAAAGTTTGATGAATATCAGTAACTGATTCAAAGCACTTTTAAACACAGATTTCAAATGTAGTTTTGGACGTTACGCTCTAAATACTGGCTGCTGGATTTCTCAAACTATTTTCCGCATATTTTTTTTCTCGACTATGGAAAAATATCATAAAGTACAAAAGATATTAGTGTTACTTGGTGGAAAATATTTTCAACCAAAATTTTTCATCTACCAAAAAAAAAAGTGTGATAATAAATGAAAAAAAAAAGTGTACCTAAAAGGCCTCGCTTAAGTGACGAGACCGTGTGAAGATCATGTATTGAAGCGATAAAGTTGCAGGCTTCTCTCGAGGCTTCGCTGCCTGGGAACCCTAAGTCCGATGCAAACAAGCCCTGAACATCGGGGTTTCAGGCCGAGGCTTCCTTCAGAGGGACTGAGTTATTGCGTCCTTCAGAGTAAGGAAAGGGAAGTGCGTGGCTTTACAGGAATGTCTATATGGCTTTGTGTACAGGTATAGGTAGGTAGGTACGAGGATAGATAGATACGGAAAGAGAGAGAAAGAGAGAGAGAGAGAGAGAGAGAGAGAGAGAGAGAGCGAGAGAGAGAGAGAGAGGGAGAGAGAGAGAGAGAGAGAGAGAGAGAGAGAGAAAGAGAGAGAGAGAGAGAGAGAGAGAGAGAGAGAGAGAGAGATTAGGTAGACAGAGAGATATGAATATATAAATATTGGTATAGGTACATATTCGAACACGCCCTTACACACACACATATATATGTGTGTGTGTGTGTGTGTATCTACATGCATATATATATATATATATATATATATATATATATATATATATATATATATATATATATATATATATATATATGTGTGTGTGTGTGTGTGTGTGTGTGTGTGTGTGTGTGTGTGTGTGTGTGTGTATGTGTGTGTGTGTGTGTGTGTGTGTGTGTGTGTGTGTGTGTGTGTGTGTGTGTGATTGTGCGCGTGTGTAAACATATGTATATACATGCATGTATGTATGTGTATGTATATATACATATACAGAGATGCGTGTGTGTGTATGTATTCATTCCATTATTTACGTATCCGTGAATTTTAACACTAGAATAACACATTCTCTCCCTCGAAAGACACGATCCTAACTCTTCCACTTTTTTCCCCTTTGACCCCCCTCTCTACCCCCCCTACCCCCTACCCCCCACCCCCTACCCCCCTACCCCCACCCCCACCCCCCCTCCCCCCGCATGCTTCAGGCCACTCGACCGCCGTAAGAGAGGTTTTAGTTGTCTCCCGCGCTCCTTGGCGGGAGGGAGGACCGCCAGAGCGCCACCCCGCGAGCCGCCGCACGACCTGTAAATGGTGGCAGCTTATTACTTGGATTAACTTTTTTGTTGGTATGTTAAGGCGAGCTAACTTTCGGAGCCGAAGACCTTAACGACGAGATTACCCTGTGAGAAGGCAAGACGAAATGGCCGGAGAGGAGGGCTTGCGAGGAGAGGGAATGAGAGGAAGAGGGAGATAGGAAGGGAAAGGAGGAGAAGATGGAGGTATGAAGGAAGAGGAGGAGAGGGAATGAGAGGAAGAGGGAGATAGGAAGGGAAAGGAGGAGAGAGAATGAGAGGAAGAGGGAGATAGGAAGGGAAAAGAGGAGAGGGAATGAGAGGAAGAGGGAGATAGGAAGGGAAAGGAGGAGAGGGAATGAGAGGAAGAGGGAGATAGGAAGGGAAAGGAAGAGAGGGAATGAGAGGAAGATGGAGATAGGAAGGGAAAGGAGGAGAGGGAAGGAGAGGAAGATGGAGGTATGAAGGAAGAGGAGGAAAGGGAAGGAGAGAGAAGTAGAGGGAGATGGAGTTAGACTGAAAGGAGGCAGAAAAGGATGGGAGATTGGAGAAACGAGAAGGAAAGGAAGATGGAGGTGGGAAGGAAAAGGAAGAGAGAGAAAAAAGAGGAGAGTTAGACTGAAACGAGGCAGAGATAGATGAAGATTGGAGAAATGAGGAGGAGAGGGATGGAGGGGAAGACGGAAAAACGAGAGAAAGATGGAAATAGGATAAGAGATGAGGTTAGGGAAGGGGAGGAAAACGGAAAGGAGGCAGAGAAAGATGGAGATGGAAGAGAAGAAGAGGAGAAGGAAGGAGAGGGGAAAAAGCAAGACGGAAAGGAGACGCAGAAAAATGAATGAGAAAAAAAGGCTGGGGAAGTGGAAAAGTTGAAAAGGAGAAATATGGAGATGAGACACAAGAGGAGGAGAGGAGAGGCAGCGGAGAATAGGCCAAGATAGAACGGAAACAGAGAAAGGTAGAGAAGAGATAGAAGAGGAGAGGAAGACTAAGCAAGAGGGAAAGAAAGCGGAGAAAAATGGATGAGTAGAACGGCGGAGAGAGACGGAGCAAGACAAAAAGGAGACAGAGAAAGATGGAGATAATAGAAAACAGGGGAGGAAGAAGGAGCAAGACGGGAAGGAGATAAAGATGGAAAAAGGAGAAAGGAGAGGGAGACGAAGGAAGAGCGAAAATAGATAGAGGTGAAAATGGGAGAGAAAAAAGAGGAATGGCGAAGGAAGACGGAACAAGAAGATACAGAAGATAATGTGGGAGATGGAAGAGAGGAGGAGAATGAGAGAAAGAAAGAAAAAAAATGGAAATGAGAGGAAAGAGAAGACAAGACAAGGCAGAGTAAAACAGAAAGGAGACACTGAAAGAGGAAAATGGGATAGAAGAGACAAACTGAAGAGGAGCCAGAGACGCAAGGAAGAGCAGAGTGCCTCCCGAAGCCTTTAAACCGAAGGCACGAGCCCCGAGGGAGGCATCGAAGCCGTTCACCCGCCGAAGGACTCGCGGGAACAATATCTATACGCTGGAACCGACGACTCGTGATCATTACAAGGGGGACTCGCGGTGCCGGATCGGTTCTCTTCGGGTTGCGGTTAAGGAACGGCGTGGGAGGACGAGTCGTGGGGGGGGGGGGATTACAGGGAGGGGGCGCCGCGAGGAGAGCAAGTATGGAAGGCAGAGTTACAGATAGAGTGGGAGAGAGAATAGGGATCTCTGGAGACTGTCAAGGGAGGTCTCGATGTGTGTTGCACGATGATGGAAAATGTCAAAAATGCTAAAGGTATCTTTCCGTTTTGCTAATTCCGCGACGAAATAGTGCGTTCTTAAACGGATAAGAAGGACAGTGAAAAGGGGAAAAAGAACGAAAAAAAACATATATTCCTTTTTAAAACGTCTTAGAAGAAGATCGCGAAAATTCATCGGCGAGCATAAATTACCCCAAAGCTGAACTGAGCGGCTGAAGACTCTTCTTGCAAGGCGTGCGTGAGAGATTAAGATGAAGTTGGATGATGAATGAATCTTCAGGCGGGGCTTATAATAAACCCCAGCAACAACCACGGACGCCGGGAGAGAGTGGGTAATGAGAGGAAGGTGAGAGAGAAAGGAGGGAGAGGATAAAACGATAAGTGGAAAGGGTGGATATAAGAAGAGAGTAACATAAGAGAAAGGAGAGAGAGAGAGGAGGGAGAGGATAAGACGATAAGTTAAAAGGTGGAAAGGGTGGATATAAGAAGAGAGTAACATAAGAGAGAGGAGGGAGAGCATAAGATAGTCAAAAGGGGGAAAGGGTGGATATAAGAAGAGAGTAACATAAGAGAAAGGAATGAGAGAGGAGGGAGAGGATAAGATAGTCAAAAGGGGGAAAGGGTGGATATAAGAAGAGAGAAACATAAGAGAAAGGAATGAGAGAGGAGGGAGAGGATAAGATAGTCAAAAGGGGGAAAGGGTGGGTATAAGAAGAGAGTAACATAAGAGAAAGGAGAGAGAGAGGAGGGAGAGGATAAGATAGTCAAAAGGGGGAAAGGGTGGGTATAAGAAGAGAGTAACATAAGAGAAAGGAGAGAGAGAGGAGGGAGAGGATAAGATAGTCAAAAGGGGGAAAGGGTGGATATAAGAAGAGAGAAACATAAGAGAAAGGAATGAGAGAGGAGGGAGAGGATAAGACAGTCAAAAGGGGGAAAGGGTGGGTATAAGAAGAAACATAAGAGAAAGGAGAGAGAAAGGAGGGAGAGGATAAGACGATAAGTCAAAAGGTGGAACGGGTGGATTTAAGAAGAGAGTAACATAAGAGAAAGGAATGAGAGAGAGGAGGGAGAGGATAAGGCGATAAGTCAAAAGGTGGAAAGGGTGGATATAAGAAGAGAGTAACATAAGAGAAAGGAATGAGAGAGGAGGGAGAGGATAAGATAGTCAAAAGGGGGAAAGGGTGGATATAAGAAGAGAGTAACATAAGAGAAAGGAGAGAGAGAGGAGGGAGAGGATAAGGCACAGTCAAAAGGTGGAAAGGGTGGATATAAGAAGAGAGAAACATAAGAGAAAGGAGAGAGAGAGGAGGGAGAGGATAAGCCACAGTCAAAGGGTGGAAAGAGTGGAGAGAAGGGGAGGGAGTGATCATAGTGAGTGACGAGAGTAACATAAGAGAAAGGAATGAGAGAGGAGGGAGAGGATAAGACAGTCAAAAGGTGGAAAAGGTGGATATAAGAAAAGAGAAACATAAGAGAAAGGAGAGAGAGAGGAGGGAGAGGATAAGGCACAGTCAAAGGGAGTAAAGGGTGGATATAAGAAGATAGAAACATAAGAGAAAGGAGAGAGAGAGGAGGGAGAGGATAAGATAGTCAAAAGGTGGAAAGGGTGGATATAAGAAGAGGGAAACATAAATGAAAGGAGAGAGAGAGGATAAGCCACAGTCAAAGGATGGAAAGAGTGGAGAGAAGGGGAGGGAGTGAGGAGAGTGAGTGACGAAGAGAGAGGAGAAAAGGTGGCAGGGGAGAGAACGAGGTGGGAAGATAAGGTGTGATGTTAGAAAAGGAAAGGGAAATGAAGGAATGAGGTGGAAGGTGACAGTGAGAGGAGAAGGGGGGGCCGGAAGACGAAGAGGAGAGAGGAGAAGCGAAAGTGAGAGGAGAGAAAGGGGAATGGGAGAAACAAGAGTGGGGTGGGTGAGAAGAAGAAGTGATAAGAAGGGAGAGGGCGATGTGGGAAGATAACTTGTGAGAGCAGAAGGGTGGTAGGAGGGAGTGGGACTCCGAAGGAGAGACGGGGGAAAGGGAAGAGAGGGGGAGGGGAAACAGCGAAGAGGAGTGGGAAAGAAGGCAAGGTGGGGGAGAGAGAGAAGAGAGGGGGAGGGGAAAGAGCGAAGAGGAATGGGAAAGAAGGGAAGGTAAAATAGGATGAAACGGTTGGAGAGAAAAAGGATAGATGGGATGAAAATGGACGAGGAGGTGGAGGAAGTGAGAAGAGGAGGGAAAGGAGCGAAATACGAATGGAGGAAGAGGAGAAGCGAGTGCCAGAGGGGAAGAGGCGAAGGTCGGATGAGATGGGAGGGGGAGGGAGGGGGGAGGGAGAGGTTGGAAATCGTAAGTGGATGATTTGATGAAGAAGGAGCGATGAAGGGGGAGTAGACATTGGGCGCGAGATAAAGGACAGCGAGTTAAGGGATCGAGAAGGTCAGCAAGATGAAAGGGCGGGAATTACAGCGGATAAGTAGGTAAAAGGAGGGCCATGAAGGGCAGGGAAGGGAAGATCCGACGTCTCTTAGGGCGGGCGACGAAGGGCAGGGAAATGAGGATATGATGTCTAAGAAGCGGGCAACGAAGGGCAGGGAGATGAGGAACCGACCTCATCAGGGGCGGGCGACGAAGGGGAGGGAAATGAAGACCTGATGTCTTAAGAAACGGCCGACGTCTTAAGAGGCGGGCGACGAAGGGGACGGAAATGAGGATCTGATGTCCAAGGAGAGGGCGACGAAGGGCAGGGAGATGAGGAACCGACGTCTTAAGGGGCGGGCGATGAAGGGGAGTGAGACGAAGAGCTGACGAGTCCAGGCGTGGGCGACGAAGGACAGGGAGACGAGAGAGCCACGTCTCCATAGGCAAAAGCGCGCTCGGTGTATGCTATTTAAAATGCTGGTGTCTGAAGTGTAATGGCGGAGGAGGCGATGGCGGCTCCTGAAAAGTGTCAGGGGAAGGGACCCAGGTAATCTAACGTAAGTGTGGGCTCATTAACAGCACACGTTGAGGCTGAGTTTTAATTATGAGTATCATTATGACTTGCAGGGGCGCGGCAGGGGAGGAGCTCGCTTCCTTTGTTTGTGATGATGTGGTGCCAGCTGGTGGGGAGATGGACGAGCGTGTGCGCACGCCAGACGCACATGCATGCACACATACATAGGCACCCTCTCATTCAAAGGCGCGCACGCACACACACACACACACGTATAAATATAGATAATCGATCATCTGAAACGCAAACAAACAAACATCCACGCACGTGCACAGCAGAGCCACACCAACTCGCTCCCACACCCGCTGACAGACACACTCGCACCTAAAATAAACTCACAGACACACTCGCACCCATAATAAACTCACAGACACACTCGCACCCAAAATAAACCCACAGACACACTCGCACCTAAAATAAACTCACAGACACACTCGCACCTAAAATAAACTCACAGACACACTCGCACCCATAATAAACTCACAGACACACTCGCACCCATAATAAACTCACAGACACACTCGCACCCATAATAAACTCACAGACACACTCGCACCTAAAATAAACTCACAGACACACTCGCACCCATAATAAACTCACAGACACACTCGCACCCATAATAAACTCACAGACACACTCGCACCCATAATAAACTCACAGACACACTCGCACCCAAAATAAACTCACAGACACACTCGCACCCATAATAAACTCACAGACACACTCGCACCCATAATAAACTCACAGACACACTCGCACCTAAAATAAACTCACAGACACACTCGCACCCATAATAAACTCACAGACACACTCGCACCTAAAATAAACTCACAGA
>NW_027213623.1:22500-24401 GCF_042767895.1 Penaeus vannamei | reverse complement strand
TGATAACAATAACAACAATAATAATAATACGAATTATAATGATAATAATATGATAATGATGATCGTAATAATAATGATAATAGTGATAACAATGAAAATGATGCTAATGATAACAAAAACAGCAACAATAATAATGACAATGATGATAATGATAATAATAATGATAATGGTAATAGGGAGGAGGATGACAACGATGATAATGATGGGGTTGATAAAGATAATAATAAAACCTTTACTACTTCTACTGCTGCCAATAATCATGATATTGATGATAATGATAACAATGATGATAGTAATGATAATGATGATTATGTTAATTATAATTATAATAACAGTAATGATAATAAGAAGTGATAGTATGATGATAATGATTATGATGATGACACTGATAATGAAGATAATGATGACAATAATGATGATAATGATAATGATGATGAATATGCCACTGCTACTACAGTATTTGAACTACGAGTAATAAAGAGAGTAATAGTGATGATAATATTGGTAAGGATGATCATAATGATAATGATAATGAAATTGATAATGATTTTAATATTGATGATAATGACAATGATGATAATGGCAATGATAATGATAATTGTAACAGAAACAATAATATATGTGATAACAAGGATAATGATAATCATATTGATAATAATAATGAAAATAACGATGATAGTATTGATTATGATCAAGATGATAACAATAATAATGACATTTATAATGATGATGATGATAGTTATAAGGATAATAACAACAATAATGATAACAATGATAATGACAATGATAATAATAAAAGTGATAATAATAATAATAATAATAATAATAATAATAATAATAATAATAATAATAATAATAATAATAATAATAATAATAATAATAATGATAATAATAATAATAATAATAATAATAATAATAATAATAATAATGATTATAATGATAATAATGATGATAATTATAATAATAATAATAATGATAGTAGTAGTAGTGGTAATAACAACAACAGTAACAATAATAATAATGTTTATCACAGTCATAATAATGATGATGAAAATAATGATAATGATGATAATGATAATGATGATATTAGAAATGATGATGATAATGATCATGTTAAAGTGAATAAGAAAAGTAATAAGAATGATTATGATAATGATAATAATGATAATAATTATAATAATAATAACAATAATAGTAATGGCCATGATGATAGCAGATATCCATTTCGTCATTACTTCGATCACTCCTATATCATGATGAAAATGATTAATTATGTTAGTTTAGTATGTTAGAAGGAAATAGGCAAGCACATGAGAAATCTTTGCAGCTTTTTTTTGCAAATATCCGGGTCGTGCATTTGCAAAGGCATTTCGTCCGCATTGCAAGGCCCACGCCCCCCCCCCTCTCACTGCCCCCCCCACCCACCCCTCTCCTTTCTCCTCCCCACCCCTCTCCCCCCTTCCCTCCCTTACCCTACGCTTTACTCTCAAGCCCCCTCTCCACCCCCTCCCTCCCCACCTTCCCTTCCTCCCTCCTCCTCCCCCTTGCTATACACCTTATCTCCTCCCCTTCCCCCTGTCCTACCCCCCCCCCACCCCCCGGCTCCTCGCCTTCCCTTCCGCCTCTTCTTCCTCCTCACCCCTTCCCTCACCCCTCACCCCTCACTCCACCCCTCCCCCCGACTCCCACACGGGAAATTAACGTCTCCCAGAACTTGTTTTTCCTGTTCGCAAGCAGAGACACAACGGTCGGTTCCCCTCGCCTGGCGCCACCTGACCTGGCTCTCCCGCCGGCCGTTCCGCCCGGGCCGATCCGCGCCGCCCTCGCCTGGCTCCTCAGCGGTCGAGAGCGCCGGTCAGCTGCGGTTGAGACCACTTGCAGGAATGGGGAATGATAATGAG
>NW_027213623.1:5000-7500 GCF_042767895.1 Penaeus vannamei | reverse complement strand
CGTTTTTAATTTCTAAGATGAATAATAATAATAATAAAAAGACAAAATAACAGAAGACGGACAAAACATATGAACTAACAGAGAATCATGCAACACAGGGTTCCTTGTCAACACAGTTCTCTAGCATCCTTTGCAATGCAAGAATTGAAGAATGCAATAATTACCGAGGCTCAGGAGGTCAGCATCACTAAGAAAACGGGTCACCTTCATTTGACCTTTGACCCAGGAAGCAAGCGAAGCAAGCAGACGGTCAACACTCATAACAGTGCCGTTGTATGCTCGTAGAAGAAGAAAAAACAGAAAAAAATTGGATAATTTTACAACGTTGTTCAAATGTACTTATTGTAGAACTAGAAATGAAACTGACATTGAGGGAGACACAATAGACCTAGATAAGGACATTTGGAAGCAAAGACAGGAGAATGCAAATTCATTATCACAAGCGGGTTGTTGTTGTTGTATTTTCTTTTTTTTCAATTTTGACCAAAATGCCAAATATTTCAGACTGGTAACTTCAGTGTACTTAAGTGAAACGTGTAAATATTTCCATGTTGTATACAAATAATTCAGTGACATGTGTTAATATTTTGACTGAAATGTCTAAACTTAGTCACTTCTTGAGAAAAAGAGAAAATGAGATACAGCGGATTGGAAAATCTTTTATATATATATCTATTTTTCCCTTTATTTATTTGAGGAAAACAAACAGTGAAAATAAGAAATGAAATAACAAAGACAATAAAACTTGAGAAAGATAATAATTCAACACTATTTTCAGCCAATTACTGGCGAGTAAGTTAACCTAATGCGCACAAAGCTAATTCTTAGATTATTGAATTTAGTGACAAAAGAGAAGAAATAACAATGTATATGTATATTTAAAGATGATAATAATAATAATAATAATACTGTTTTACCCCATAGCATTCACATTAGTGGAACTTATAAATTCCCTTCTATTCGTTCCCTGTTTCGTAACAGATTTGTGTAAAGATTATCTTCCGACCCCCCCCCTACCCCTCCCTCCTTTCCCTCCCTCTCTCCCTTCCCTCCCTCCCTCCCTCTCCCCCTCTCTCCCCCTGCTTCCCTTCCCCTCTCACACACCGATGAATAGGGTAATATAATAAAATAAAAGACTTTTTTTTTTCTTAATTGATCACTAACGAAATTTTGATCTGCGAATACGCGTGAAAGATGATGAATAACGATATAGACTGATTCGAAGTGCAAGTTCAACTAAAAATGGAATTATTCACAAAGAAAACGGAAATGATGACGTCAGAGCGTGGGAGACACCGGGGGGAGGGACTTACGTAATGAGGTGATTTCGTATTCGGGAAGCTGTGTGAAGGAATGGTCAGCGGAGGCTGTTCTCGTCTCCTCTCTTGTCTGTCTGCGTCTTTGTCTGTTTGTCTCTTAAGTGTCTACTCGCTGTTTCTCCTGGTTTGGGGACGGGTCTCGGTGCATCTCGTTCCTGTGAGTTTGTTTATCTGGATGTCCGTCTCTCTCTTTCTGTCTCTCTTTCTCTATTCCATCCATCCTCCCCCTCCTTCTTTACCCCTCTCCACCTTTTCCCTCCCCTACCTCCCTTCCTCCCTCCTTCCCTCTCCCTCTCCTTCCCTTCTTCCCTCCCTCACCCCCCCCCCCCTCTCATCAGCCTCTCGATTTCCTTCGGGAGGTCGGTAGGCCTACGTAGGCCTATGAGAGAGGAAAAGGTCGCGGTGAGAGGCCGATGGCGCCCACTGGCCTTTGTTCTCGCCCTCTCCTCCTCTGCTCTCTGATTCTCACCCTGTTCGTCGTGTTCTGCATCTCCTTTCGTTAGGGTTTTGTTCTTTTCCTGGTTTTCTATCCTTTCTATCTCGTTGGTCTTTTCTTCTTTTTCTTTCGCTTTGCTCTCTTCCAGATCCTTTATCCATCTTCATCGTCACCTTCTTCTTAATCTTCTTTCTCCTTCTTCTTCCGTTTGTTCTTAATCTTTCTTAATTTTTCTGCTTCTCTAAATGTCCTACTTAAAACTTATCTGTTTCTTTTCCCTTTTATCCTCCATTCACTAATTATCTTACGTTATCGTTCTTTCTCCTATTCTTCATTCCATTTCTCTATCCCTCCTTCGCGTAGGCAACGTTTGCGTAAATAAAGACAACAAGGCAATTAAAGAAACGAGAAAATGACGCTGGCGCGGAATTTGTTTAGAACGTATCCAAGAAATCGAGATGCGGCGCGAGTTTGGTTCTCTAAGCGATCTCCAGCGTGGCTTGGATGTGTCTTTATGCAATTCGCCATCTCCTTGCGTGAATTTCTCATAAAACAAAGAAATAAACAACATTCAGCCATACAGGAAGTTTCTTTGGGAAGAAATGCGATGGTTGATATTATTATTTATATTATTATGTACTTTCAGAAATTGGTTATTGTTTTCGTGACGATGCAGAAAATATTAATGTACCTTGGGAGTATTTTTTGTGAGTAATAACATTTAAATCTTTATTACTTAGTACTT
>NW_027213622.1:12500-17808 GCF_042767895.1 Penaeus vannamei | reverse complement strand
TTGTTGTTGTTGTCGTTGTTGTTGTCGTTGTTGTTGTTGTCGTTGTTGTTGTTGTTGTTGTCGTTGTTGATGTTGTCGTTGTCGTTGTTGTTGTTGTTGTTGTTGTTGTTGTTGTTGTTGTTGTTGTTGTTGTTGTTGTCGTTGTTGTTGTTGTTGTTGTTGTTGTTGTTGTTGTCGTTGTTGTTGTTGTTGTTGTTGTTGTTGTTGTTGTTGTTGTTGTTGTTGTTGTTGTTGTTGTTGTTGTTGTCGTTGTTGTTGTTGTTGTTGTCGTTGTTGTTGTTGTTGTTGTTGTTGTTGCTTGTAAGTGGGAATACATACGGGACACAAGCCGTTCTGTAAATATATATATTTTTCTGTGTTTTCTATAATTTTCCTTTAAGTTAACGTGTTATTTTCAGTTTATTTATTTCTCTTTTTTTTCTCTCTCTGACACACACACATACACAGACACAGACACACACACACACACACACACACACACACACACACACACACACACACACACACACACACACACACACACACACACACACATACACGCACACACACACGTACAAGCACACACATGAGGCCACGTACACACGCACACACACGAGCCCACACGCATGCACACAAGCACACACAAACGTATTATTTTCTCGCTTTCCGTGGAACTGACTGTCTCATTTCCCCCCTGTCTTACCCTCCCCCTACCCCCCCCCCCCCCCCTCGGAGCAAGCACTTGGGACCCCGGCCAACAGGCGAGGTCACTGACCTGCCACCCCGAACTAGGTCAAGATCTTCGGAGATACGTGTTGTGAGGCTGTGCTAGGTCACGTATGCACTCGTGTGTGTGTGGGAGTACCTGTGTAGTCCATGCATCTTTAATACATAGTCTCTAATACAAAGTTTATGAACATCTAGGTTGTATAATATTCCTTTTTTTTTCTTCATCGCCCACTTCGGTGTAAATATAACGCCACAGCCTGACTCCTTAGCGCTACTAATTGGCATTTCTTTAAAGTCTAAAAACATCTTCTGTGTGTACTTCATATCAGATTTTTTTTTAGATGTCTGTTTTTCATAACTGTTTTTCATGACTTTTTTTTTCGAAGCAGAGTGCCGCCCACTCAAAATCGAAGTCGCGCGCACCACCCACAATGAAGACCTATAGATAGCTGTAGAAGAAACAACTTTTGTTCCAAGAGAAACGTTTTGTTTTTCGAAGCGAGAACGAAACACTTTTATCGAATAATGGAAAGAGGAAGCAACTCGAATTCCGAAACAGGAAACGTTTAATTCCAAAATACGAAGAATATCTTGTGTTCTAGAAAAAAAAAAACTATTCCGAAACAAGGAAACAAATTTTGTATTCCGAAATAAAAGATAAAAAATAACTCGCATTCTATTCCGACATAAGAAGGAAGCATTTGAAATTACGAGAGGAAAAAGTGTATTCTGAAACTTGGATTAAAAAAAATGCAAAATAGGAAGAAACATTTTTTTTTAATTCTATACCAGGAAAAAAAATCCCTAATTCCGAAACCAGAAATGAATAATATGGATCAAATGAATAAACCGGTCATGTCAAATATAGAAAAGAAATGAATGAATCTCGTATTGTGGGTCATGTCAAATATAGAAAAGAAATGAATGAATCTCGTATTGTGGGTCATGTCAAATATAGAAAAGACATGAATGAATCTTGCATTGTGGGTCATGTCAAATATAGAAAAGAAATGAATGAATCTCGTATTGTGGGTCATGTCAAATATAGAAAAGACATGAATGAATCTTGCATTGTGGGTCATGTCAAATATAGAAAAGAAATGAATGAATCTTGCATTGTGGGTCATGTCAAATATAGAAAAGAAATGAATGAATCTTGTATTGTGGGTCATGTCAAATATAGAAAAGACATGAATGAATCTTGCATTGTGGGTCATGTCAAATATAGAAAAGAAATGAATGAATCTTGCATTGTGGGTCATGTCAAATATAGAAAAGAAATGAATGAATCTCGTATTGTGGGTCATGTCAAATATAGAAAAGACATGAATGAATCTTGTATTGTGGGTCATGTCAAATATAGAAAAGACATGAATGAATCTTGTATTGTGGGTCATGTCAAATATAGAAAAGAAATGAATGAATCTTGCATTGTGGGTCATGTCAAATATAGAAAAGAAATGAATGAATCTTGCATTGTGGGTCATGTCAAATATAGAAAAGAAATGAATGAATCTCGTATTGTGGGTCATGTCAAATATAGAAAAGACATGAATGAATCTCGTATTGTGGGTCATGTCAAATATAGAAAAGACATGAATGAATCTCGTATTGTGGGTCATGTCAAATATAGAAAAGACATGAATGAATCTTGCATTGTGGGTCATGTCAAATATAGAAAAGAAATGAATGAATCTCGTATTGTGGGTCATGTCAAATATAGAAAAGAAATGAATGAATCTTGTATTGTGGGTCATGTCAAATATAGAAAAGAAATGAATGAATCTCGTATTGTGGGTCATGTCAAATATAGAAAAGACATGAATGAATCTCGTATTGTGGGTCATGTCAAATATAGAAAAGAAATGAATGAATCTCGTATTGTGGGTCATGTCAAATATAGAAAAGAAATGAATGAATCTTGCATTGTGGGTCATGTCAAATATAGAAAAGACATGAATGAATCTCGTATTGTGGGTCATGTCAAATATAGAAAAGAAATGAATGAATCTCGTATTGTGGGTCATGTCAAATATAGAAAAGACATGAATGAATCTCGTATTGTGGGTCATGTCAAATATAGAAAAGACATGAATGAATCTCGTATTGTGGGTCATGTCAAATATAGAAAAGAAATGAATGAATCTCGTATTGTGGGTCATGTCAAATATAGAAAAGACATGAATGAATCTTGCATTGTGGGTCATGTCAAATATAGAAAAGAAATGAATGAATCTTGCATTGTGGGTCATGTCAAATATAGAAAAGAAATGAATGAATCTTGTATTGTGGGTCATGTCAAATATAGAAAAGACATGAATGAATCTTGCATTGTGGGTCATGTCAAATATAGAAAAGAAATGAATGAATCTTGCATTGTGGGTCATGTCAAATATAGAAAAGAAATGAATGAATCTCGCATTGTGGGTCATGTCAAATATAGAAAAGACATGAATGAATCTTGTATTGTGGGTCATGTCAAATATAGAAAAGACATGAATGAATCTTGTATTGTGGGTCATGTCAAATATAGAAAAGACATGAATGAATCTTGTATTGTGGGTCATGTCAAATATAGAAAAGAAATGAATGAATCTTGCATTGTGGGTCATGTCAAATATAGAAAAGAAATGAATGAATCTTGCATTGTGGGTCATGTCAAATATAGAAAAGAAATGAATGAATCTCGTATTGTGGGTCATGTCAAATATAGAAAAGACATGAATGAATCTCGTATTGTGGGTCATGTCAAATATAGAAAAGAAATGAATGAATCTCGTATTGTGGGTCATGTCAAATATAGAAAAGACATGAATGAATCTCGTATTGTGGGTCATGTCAAATATAGAAAAGACATGAATGAATCTCGTATTGTGGGTCATGTCAAATATAGAAAAGACATGAATGAATCTCGTATTGTGGGTCATGTCAAATATAGAAAAGACATGAATGAATCTCGCATTGTGGGTCATGTCAAATATAGAAAAGACATGAATGAATCTCGCATTGTGGGTCATGTCAAATATAGAAAAGAAATGAATGAATCTCGTATTGTGGGTCATGTCAAATATAGAAAAGACATGAATGAATCTCGTATTGTGGGTCATGTCAAATATAGAAAAGACATGAATGAATCTTGCATTGTGGGTCATGTCAAATATAGAAAAGAAATGAATGAATCTCGTATTGTGGGTCATGTCAAATATAGAAAAGACATGAATGAATCTCGTATTGTGGGTCATGTCAAATATAGAAAAGAAATGAATGAATCTCGTATTGTGGGTCATGTCAAATATAGAAAAGAAATGAATGAATCTTGCATTGTGGGTCATGTCAAATATAGAAAAGACATGAATGAATCTTGTATTGTGAAGGTCTTCCCATTCATACCTTTTCTGTGTCAGATGGATCGAGTGCCAAAGTCAAGGAAGACACTCGCATTCCTATGGCTGCCAACCTTACGTCACCAGTGGCAATGTGTAGAAAAAATAGTACACAGACAAAAAAAAATAGTACACAGACAAAAAAAAAATGTACACAGACAAAAAAAATAGTACACAGACAAAAAAAATTGTACACAGACAAAAAAAATTGTACACAGACAAAAAAAATAGTACACAGACAAAAAATATAGTACACAGACAAAAAAAATAGTACATAGACAAAAAAATAGTACACAGACAAAAAAAATAGTACACAGACAAAAAAAATTGTACACAGACAAAGAAAATAGTACACAGACAAAAAAAATTGTACACAGACAAAAAAAATTGTACACAGACAAAAAAATAGTACACAGACAAAAAAAATTGTACACAGACAAAAAAAATAGTACACAGACAAAAAAAATTGTACACAGACAAAGAAAATAGTACACAGACAAAAAAAAATTGTAAACAGACAAAAAAAATAGTACATAGACAAAAAAAATAGTACACAGACAAAAAAAATTGTACACAGACAAAAAAAATTTTATACAGACAAAAAAAAATAGTACACAGACAAAAAAAATAGTACACAGACAAAAAAAAATAGTACACAGACAAAAAAATAGTACACAGACAAAAAAAAAGATTACACAGACAAGGCGGGGGGAGGGGGGAGGGGGCAGGAGGGAGGGGGGAATATCCTCAACATTCCTCAAAAAAAGTAAAATAAACTGAAAAAAAAGATAAAAGCAAGAATATTCAACTTCTCTCCCTCTCCCTTCTTTTCTTCTATCACGAAGGACTATGTCTTTCTCTTCTCTTCTTCCTCTTCTTTGTCATCCTTCCTTCTCTTTGTCCCCTTTTGAAATCTCCTTTCCTATCATTCCCCTTTTTCCTTCATAACCCGAGCGCCAGGAAATGGAAGGAGAGACGACACACAAGGAAAAAAATAAAATAAAAGGATATGTAAACCGGAAAGAGGAACAGAGATGGCCGAAAAAGAGGAAGGATTTCCCCTCGCTTCGCTCGCTGGTCATATATGGTAAGGTGCACAGACCGCGGGCTTATTTCGGTCCCCTCGAGCACAGGACCTTGAGCGAGGGGACGGGGAGGGGGGAGGGGGGGCGGTGAGCGAGGGGAGGGAGGGGAGGAGGAGATAGGTGGAAGGGAGC
>NW_027213621.1:10000-12500 GCF_042767895.1 Penaeus vannamei | reverse complement strand
TAATAGTGATAATTAGTAATAAAGGTGTTGATAATAATGAAATTAATAGTGATAATTAGTAATAAAGGTGTTGATAATAATGAAATTAATAGTGATAATTAGTAATAAAGGTGTTGATAATAATGAAATTAATAGTGATAATTAGTAATAACGGTGTTGATAATAATGAAATTAATAGTGATAATTAGTAATAAATGTGTTGATAATAATGAAATTAATAGTGATAATTAGTAATAAATGTGTTGATAATAATGAAATTAATAGTGATAATTAGTAATAAATGTGTTGATAATAATGAAATTAATAGTGATAATTAGTAATAAAGGTGTTGATAATAATGAAATTAATAGTGATAATTAGTAATAAAGGTGTTGATAATAATGAAATTAATAGTGATAATTAGTAATAAGGGTGTTAATAATAAAGGAATTAATAGGGATGATTATGATAGTAATAATAGTAGTCATACTAATAGCAATTGTATTAATTATCATAAGAATGATAATAATATGAAAATTATGATAATAACAATAATAATAATGATAATCACAGTAATGATAAAAGAATGATAGTAATGGTGATAAAAGTAATAGTAATAATAACAATGACAATAATAATAGCAATGGTAACAAAAATATAAAAAGACAGTAATGATAATGATAAAAGTAATTATCATTTTTGTGATAATAATGATATCGTAAAATGGAAAACAATAATGAAGACAATAACAATAAGAATCATGATAATAGTAATGACAAAAATAACCACAATACTAATAATGATATTGATAGTAATGGTAATGAAAATAGTAATAATAATAATAGTAAACAAAACAATAGCAACGATAATCATTAGAATAAGTATAGTAACACTAATAGTAATATTAATAATAATAGAAATAATAATGATAATGATAATGATGATAATAACAATGATGATGATAATAATAATAATGATAATAATAATAATAATAATAATAATGATAATCATATTAATTATGATAATAATAAAAACAAACAATAAAAACAATAACAATCATAATAATGATAAAACGATAATAATAATAACAGCAATAATAGAAATATAAAAAATAATAACAATAACAGTAATTATGATAGTAATAATAGGTAATGATAATAATAATAATAATCATTATAATCATGATAACAATAATTAAGATAATAATAACAATAACAACAACAACAACAATAATAATAATAGTAATAATAATGATAATGATAATAATAATAATAGTAATAATAATTGTGTTATTATCATTATTGCTATTGTTGCTGTTATTGTCATCATTGATGTTATTGTCGTAGTTATAATAATGATAATAGTAATAATAATAACAATAATAATAATAATAATAATAATAATAATAATAATAATGGTTATTATTATTATTGATAACCATTATTATTATCATAGTAATAATAATTATTATTATTACTATTATCATTATTATCATAATTATTATTGTAACTACGAAAATTATATCATTGATGATAATGACAATAGCAACAATAGCAATAATGATAATAACACAATAAGAATAAGAAAATAAGATGATAACAATAGTAATAATAATAACAATAACAATGATAATAATAATAATAATCATTATCATTACTATTATCATTATTATTATCATTGTCATTATCATTATTATCAATGAATATATAACGAATTATCATTATCATTAATAATATTATTATTATTATCATTATGAATTTTATCATTATTATTATTATTATTATTATTATTATTATTATTATTATTATCATTATCATTGTTATTATCATTACCATTATCATCATCATAACAATAATTATAACAAAATTAGCAGTAGTACTAACAATGACGATAATAGCAACAATAAAGATAATAATGGCACTTATTATCATAATCCTTAGTACAAGCAGAAGCATTATCATCATCCTTATTATCATTACAGGTATCATAATCATCATCAATATCATTGTCATTATTATCACTATCATTAGCAATAAGGATAATAACAACAGTGACAATAATACTAATGACAATTGCAGCAACAACTTTGATAATCATAACAACGTCAGCAATAACGTAATTAAAATATCAAAATATATTTTTTTTAATGATGACAAGGATTATAACAATCGAGCTAATGATGATGCTAATAATAAGAGGAAGAGAAGGGAAAGTGGGAGGAGGAACACAGAGAGAGGAAATATGAAGGAAGATGGAAGGATAACAGCTTTTTCGGTGGACAGAGAAGAGAGGAAGAACCGTTTTAAGAACAATAACAGAAATAAAGAGAAAAAAAAGAATGAAAGAACACAGGAGGAGAAGGAAGAGGAGCAAGAAGACACGGAGGAAGGGGTGTTAATCCGGTAATCCGAACACAGGATCCTCTATATCCAACGGTTAAATCTCTCGCATCGTTTCGGACACGCGCTGATGATAATAAGCCTTTTGGTTCCAATGGCAGTCCGCGCAACCGGCTAAATGC
>NW_027213621.1:5000-7500 GCF_042767895.1 Penaeus vannamei | reverse complement strand
TATCATTATTTTTATTAACATTATCATTATCATTATTTTTATTAACATTATCATTATCCTTATCATGTTTAATTATCATTATCATTACCATTATAATTATCATTTCTATTATTATCATTATTATCAGTAGTAACAGAAGTCGTGGTATTGTTATTACTATTGTTTTTATTATTATTATCATGGTTGTTGTTACTAATACTAATACTAATTTTACTGTTACCAATATCATTATTACTATTATTGTTATTATCATTTACATTACTATTATTATTACCATCTTTACTTTTACTACTATTACTGCTACATTTATCATCAACATCAGTATTATTATCATCATGATTATCATTACTGTTATTATTACCATTATCATTATTATTATCAGTATTATTATTAATATTATCATTTTTCATTGTCATTTATATTATCATTACTATTACTATTATCGTCATTAGCATTATTATTGTTATTATTATATTTATGATTTCTTATTATATTTATTCTTGCTATCCTTTTACAGTCATTATCATTACCATCATCATTATCTTGGCGATGATTAACATTATCAATATCATCCTTTCTATCCCGTTTGAGGCTTCGAGTCCTGCCTTCGAGGGTCCGATCCCCTATCGAGGGGAATCGAGTCATATCCTCTTCACGTTTCTTCTTCTTCTTATATTTCTTCTTTTCCTTATTATCGTTCATCGGGGATTTCGAGTGCGGCGGCGTTTCCCCCCTCGCCGTGCTTCACCTCATGGAGAAACCCAAGCCAGAGCCACGGCGCGCCCGAACGCCCGGATTCATTCATGGCACAGGAAAAACCGATGCCAACCTGAACAATGCATGTACTCTGTATTGATCAGCGCGCCTAAGCAACAACAAGTGCTTCCTTCGGCACAAGCACGTAAGTCGGCGGCTGCAATTAGAGGATGCTAAGGCGCGGAAAAGTAACGTGGGGGGAAGATGGGAGAAAATGTAAACAGGACGCGGCCCCGTCGGCGAGCGGGAGCGGAGCGGAGGGCAGGTCAGGTTTAAGACGCGTTCGGTTCCCCTCTCGGCCTATCCGACCGCGGCCTCGGCTCCCGCACCACACCTGGAAACACGCTCTGCCGGGGACTCCTTCGCGCGCAGGAGGCGCCTGCCCAGGAGGTGGGGGGAGGGGGGGGGTGGAGGAAGGGGGAAGAAGAAGAGGAGGAGGAGGAGGAGAAAAAGTGGAGGGGAAGGAGGAGAAGGAGGGGGAGGAAGAGAAAGATGAGTAGGAGAGAGGGGGAAGAGGAGGAGGAGAAGGAGAAGGGTGTGGAGGAAGAGGAGCAGGAAGCGAGGAAGAGGAGAAGGAGGAAGAGGAAGAGAAAAAGTAGAAAACAGAAGGAGAAGGGAATGGAGAAGAATGAGAAGGATGAGGACAGCGACGAGGAGGGGAAAGGGACAGAGAGGAGGAACAAGAGGAGTGGGAAAAGGAGAAACAGAAGGAAGAGGAAATGCAGAAGGGGGAGGAAGAGGACGAGGAGAAGGAAGAAGAGCAGGAAACTGAGATGGCGGAGGAAGGAGAAGAGGAGGAAGAGAAGAAGGAAGGAGATGACAGTAAGAAGGCGAAGAAGGAGGAAAAGGAAAAAGGAGGGAGGACACTGAGGAGGCGAAGGAGGAAAAGGGAAAAGGAGGGAGAGGACACTAAGGAGGCGAAGGAAGAAGGGGGAAAAGGGAAAAGGAGGGAGAGGACACCGAGGAGGCGAAGGAAGAAGAAGGAGGAAAAGGGAAAAGGAGGGAGAGGACACCGAGGAGGCGAAGGAAGAAGAAAGAGGAAAAGGGAAAAGGAGGGAGAGGACACCGAGGAGGCGAAGGAGGAGAAGGAAAAAGGAGGGAGAGGACACCGAGGAGGCGAGGAGGAGAAGGAAGAAGAAGGAGGAAAAGGGAAAAGGAGGGAGAGGACACCGAGGAGGCGAGGAGGAGAAGGAAGAAGAAGGAGGAAAAGGGAAAAGGAGGGAGAGGACACTGAGGAGGCGAAGGAGGAGAAGGAAGAAGAAGGAGGAAAAGGGAAAAGGAGGGAGAGGACACTGAGGAGGTGAAGGAAGAGAAAGAGGAGAAGGAAGAAGAAGGAGGAAAAGGGAAAAGGAGGGAGAGGACACTGAGGAGATGAAGGAAGAGAAAGAGGAGAAGGAAGAAGAAGAAGGAGGAAAAGGGAAAAGGAGGAAGAGGACACCTAGGAGACGAAGGAGGAGAAGGAAGAAGGAGGAGGAAAAGGGAAAAGGGGGGAGAGGACACCGAGGAGGCGAATGAAGAGAAAGAGGAGAAGGAAGAAGGAGGAGGAAAAGGGAAAAGGAGGGAGAGGACACTGAGGAGGTGAGGAGGAGAAGGAAGAAGAAGGAGGAAAAGGGAAAAGGAGGGAGAGGACACCGGGGAGGCGAAGGAAGAGAAAGAGGAGAAGGAAGAAGGAGGAGGAAAAGGGAAAAGGAGGGAGAGGACACCGGGGAGGCGAAGGAGGAGAAGGAAGAAGGAGGAGGAAAAG
>NW_027213620.1:102500-106312 GCF_042767895.1 Penaeus vannamei | reverse complement strand
TTATTTATTTATATACACACAAAATACACAGAACACGTACACTAACAGACATACAGCACCCCGCGCACGCACACACGCACAAAAATAACACGCAACCAAAACCACAACAAACACCACAAAACACACACACACACACACACACACACACACACACACACACACACACACACACACACACACACACACACACACACACACACACACACACAATCAATGTAATATACAGAGAGATAGAGAGAAAAATGTACACCCCCAAAAAAAGGTTGCCAAGTGTTCATAGCGCCCCACCCCCCCCTCCCTCCCGCGTTTACAGCCTGTCCGCCTGTTCTTAAATTCGTAAATTTCCGTCCGTGGGGGCTTTTTGCTGCACGCCTTTGGGTTCACCTCCTCGTCGGTTTTTCGCCTCCCCCCGCCGCCGCGCCGCCGCCCCCCGCCCCCCCGCAGGGACCACCACCACTTTCCCGCCGCCCACCACCCCCGCCCCGTCGCGCCCCCACCCCGTTTCCACTGCCGCCGCCCCACCACCGCCGCCCCCGTCCCCCACCACCACCCTTCCCTCCGCCCCCCACCCCCGCCGCCACCGTCAGCGCCCCACCCCCCTCCCTGCCGCCGCCCCACCACCGCCGCCACCGTCAGCGCCACCACCACCGCCCCTTTCCCCGCTTCCCCACCTCCGCCTCACCCCCGCCCTGTCGCCTCCACTGGCGTTTCCCACCGCCTTCCCCCGGGTCGCCACCGTCAGCGCCACCGCTACCGCCGCGTGCCTCCTTGTCGAATGGGCCGAGAGGGGGGGGCAAATATTGGGAGCGGGCTTACTTTTCCTTCTTGATTCCTCGTGGCTTGGTCTTTTCTATTACTCCTCTCCCTTTTCCTGTTTTTTTCCTCCTATCTCTCCCCCTTTTACCCCCCAACTCTCCCCCTCCCTCTCTTTCTCTCTTTTTCTGCTCCCTTCCTCCCTCCCTCCCTCCTTCTCCCTTTTCCCCCTCTCTCTTTTCATCCATTTTTTCGTCCTCTTTCCCTCTCTGCATCTTGTTCGTATCTGTGAATCATTATCATTGTTGTTGTTATTTTGATTGTTTTGTTATGATTACTATTACTACTACTACTACTACTACTATTATTATTATTATTCATTTATTATTATTATTATTCATTTTTATTATTATTATTCATTTTTTATTATACTTATTACTCTTAATCATCATTAGTACTTTTGTTATTATATTTATATTTATTATTTTATTATCATTTTCTTTCTTGTGTCTGCAGATTTTGTCTGTGGAGATAAATAATGCTTTTGATTCATGCACTTCTCCGTTTTATGAAGTTTGATAAGAAAAATTATTTTGTTTGTTGAAGAGAGAGAGAGGGAGAAAGGGAGAGATAGATAGATAGATAGATAGATAGATAGATAGATAGATAGATAGATAGATAGATAGATAGATAGATAGATAGATAGATAGATAGATAGAGATAAAGAAAGAGAGAGAGAGAGAGAGAGAGAGAGAGAGAGAGGGAGAGGGAGAGGGAGAGGGAGGGGGAGGGGGGAGGAGGGAGAGGGAGAGGGGGGAGAGGAGAGGGAGAGAGGAGAGGGAGAGGGAGAGGAGAGAGAGGGAGAGGAGAGGGAGAGGGAGGGAGGGGGAGGGGGAGAGATAGATAGAGATAGAGATAGGAAAAGATAGAGATAGAGATAGAGATGAGATGAGCAGAGCAGAGACAGAGACAGAAGGAAGAGAACGATAAGCGAGAGGACTAAAAGAACGGAGAGAAAACGAGAAAGCTAAAGAACAAAATAGATAAATAAAGAAATAAAAAACGAGAAAGAGCGAAAGAGACGAAGATGAGCATGAAAGTGAGCATGAATATGAGTCCGTGGGTGCGTGTTCAACCACAGCAGGTGAGACTTTTGAATCAAGCCCCCACTGAAGGGCCAGAAAGGGTGTCAGAGGCGGTGGTTAAGTCTCCCCTTCCCTCTCCCTCTTTCCTTCTTTCGATATTTCTTCCCTTTTCTCTTTTTTTCTATCGTCTCTTCTTCCTTTGTTGCTTTGTTACTTTTTTTTCGCTTTCTCGCCTACTTTCTTTTTTTTTTGTTTTCTCTTTTTTGTTTTTTATTTTCCAGTCTCAGTCTCTCTCTCTCTCTCTCTCTCTCTCTCTCTCTCTCTCTCTCTTCTCTCTCTTCTCACTCTCTCCTTTCCCCCTCCTTTTCTCCCTTCTCTTTCCTCTCTCCTCCTCACCTCTCTTTAACCTCTCTTTCTCTCCTTTCCTTCCCCTCTTTTTCTCCTCCCTCCATCCCCCTTTCCATCCCCTTCTCTCTTTCCCCTCTCCTTCACTCTCTTTCACACTCTCTTCTCCCCTCAGCTTCCCTCTCCTCTCCTTCGCCATTCCCTTTTCCTTCCCCTCTCTTCTCTCCTTCTCCCTCCTCTCCCTCGCCTTTCCCCCTTTCCCCCCCCCCTTCCCCCTCCTCTTTCCCCCTCCTTCCCTCCTTCCTCCCTTCCCCTCTCCTCCCCCTCTTTCCACCTCCCCTTTCCCCTCTCCTTCCTCCCCTCCTTCCCCTCCCTCTCCCTCCCATTCCCTTTCCTCCCCCCTTTCCCCTCTCCTTCCCCTCCTCTCCCTCGCCATTCCCCTTCCTTCCCTCCCTTTTCCCCTCTCCTCTCCCTCGCCTTTCCCCTTCCCCTTTCCTCCCTCCCCTTTCCCCCCTCCCCTTTCCTCCCTCCCCTTTCCTCCCTCCCCTTTCCCCTCTCTCCCTCCCCTCTCCGATTACTGAGTACAAGATCGACCGCCTTTTGAGGGGAAGTCTCACCACGGGGGTCAGCTGACTACTGCCGAGTTGCTGTCATTATCGGAGCCAGTGGAGGAAGAGAGAGGGGAGAGGGAGAAGGAGAGGGAGAGGGTGGGAGGTGGTAGGAGGGAAGGGGAGGGGGGGGGGGGGAAGGGAGAAAGGAAGGAGGGAAGGGGGGGAAAAAGGAAGGGAGAGGGAGAAGGGGAGGGAGGGGGGAAGGGGAGGGAGAGGGGGGGGGGAAGGAGGGGAGGGGGGGGTGGGGGGGAGGGGGGGGGGAGAAGGGAAAGGGAGGGAGGGAAGGGGGGAGGGGGGGGAGGGTAGGGAGGGAAGGGGGGAAAAGGGAAGGAGGGGGTAGGGAAGGAGGAAGGAGGGAGGGGGAGGGAAAAGGGAAGGGGGGGAAGGGGGGGGAAAGGGGAGAGGAGAGGGTGGGAGGGAGAATGGGAAGGGGGGGAGGGGGGAAGGGGGAGGGAGAATGGGAAGGAGGGGGTGGGGGGAGGGAAAGGGGGAGGGAAAGGGGGGGTGGGGAGGGAAGGAAAGGAGAGGGAGGGGGTGGGGGGGAGAAGGGAAAGGGAAGGGGGGGGGAAGGGGGGAGAGGGAGAAAGGAAGGAGGAGGGAGGGGGAAGGAGGGTGGGGAGAAGAAGGAGGGGAAAAGGGGGAAGGAGAAAGGGAGGAGGGGGGGGAGAGGGAGGGTGGGGGGAGAAGGGAAGGAGGGGAGAAGGGGGAAAGGGGGAGGGTGGGGGGGAAAGGGGGAGGGAAAGGGAGGGGGAGGGAAGGAAAGGAAGGGAGAGGAGAGAAGGGAGGAAAGGAGGGGAGGGGTGGAGGAGAATGGGGGAGAGGGTAGGGGGGGGGAAAAAGGGGGAAAAGGGGGGAAAGGAAAGAGGGAAGGGGAAGGAGCAGGGAGGGAGGAAGGGGGAGAATGAAAGGAGGGAGAGGGAGGGGAGGGGGAGGTAGGAGGGAAGGAAGAAGAGAGAGGAGAAAGGAAGAGAGAGAAAAGGGGGGAGGGGGAGGAAGGGAGGGAGGGAGGAGGGGAGAG
>NW_027213620.1:87500-92500 GCF_042767895.1 Penaeus vannamei | reverse complement strand
CTACTCCACATCTCTCTCCCCACTCCCTTCCCCTCCCCTCATCTTTCTTCCTCTTCTCATCTTTCCCTTTTCTCACTCCCCTCTCCTCTCCCCTCATCTTTCCTTCTCTCACCCCCTCCCTCCCTCCCCTCCCTAATCTTTCACTCTTTCTCATCCCCCCTCCCCTCACCTCATCTTCCCCCTTCTCTTTAATCTCCCTCCCTCCCCTCATTTTTCCCCCTTTTCTCACTTCCCCCTCATCTCCCTACTCCACATCTCCCCCCCCTCCCTTCCCTGGACACAGAATCTACTCCAGCCCGTTTCCCCCAAAAGACTTTTATCTTCTCTGCCAACACGCCTTAATTTCTCCCCAACTGGCTTGCCTCCCTCGCTCCTTCCTCCCCCCTCCCCCCCCACCCCCACCCCACGGTCTTCCCCTGGCTCTCTCTTTCCCCCCCCCATCTTTTCTCTGCTCATCCCCTTGTTTTCTTCAGCTCCATTCTTAATTTCATTTTCATTTACGTCCTCATTTTCTTAATATATCTTCTCCTGATCTTCACTTTCCTTGGAAATGCATTTTTTTTAATTCCTTTTCCTCTATCTCCCCTCTTTGTCTCTTTCTCTCTTCTCTCTCCCCCAGCTCACCCTCACTTTTAGTCTTTCCTTCTTTTCTTTCCCTTAGCATGCCCTCATCACCCTCTCTCCCTCATCTCCCAGTCCTCTCCCTCTCCCTCCCCCCAACATGCTCTCATATCACCCTTCATCCCCCTAGTCATTTTTCTTCTCCACTCTTCTTCTCTCCCTCACCTCCCCATCTCCCCAGTCATTTTTCTCCCCTCTTCTTCTCTCCCTCACCTCCTCCCTCATCTCCCCAGTCACTTTCCCTCCTTCTTCTCCCTCTCTCCCTCACCTCCCCATCTCCCCAGTCAGTCACTTTCTCCTCCTTCTTCTCCCCTCTCTCCCTCACCTCCCCATCTCCCCAGTCACTTTCCTTCTTCTTCTCCCTCTCTCCCTCACCCTCCCCATCTCCCCAATCCACTTTCCTCCTCCTTCTTCTTCCTCTCTCCCTCACCTCCTCCCCATCTCCCCCAGTCAGTCACTTTCCTCCCCTCTTCTCCCTCTCTCCCTCTCCTCCCCATCTCCCCAGTCACTTTCCTCCCCTCTTCTCCCTCTCTCTCTCCCTCACCTCCCCATCTCCCCAATCACTGTCCTCCCTCTTCTCCCTCTCTCTCCCCTCACCTCCCCATCTCCCCAGTCACTTTTCTCCCCCTCTTGTCCCTCTCTCTCCCTCACCTCCCCATCTCCCCCAATCACTGTCCTCCCCTCTTCTCCCTCTCTCCCTCACCTCCCCATCTCCCCCAATCACTGTCCTCCCCTCTTCTCCCTCTCTCCCTCACCTCCCCATCTCCCCCAGTCAGTCACTTTCCTCCTTCTTCTCCCTCTCTCTCCCTCACCTCCCCATCTCCCCAGTCACTTTCCTCCTTCTTCGCCCTCTCCTCTGCCCCTCACCTCCCCATCTCCCCAGTCACTTTCCTCCTTCTTCTCCCTCTTTCTCCCTCACCTCCCTATCTCTCCCAATCACTGTCCTCCTCCTCTTCTTCCCTCTCTCCCTCACCTCCCCATCTCCCCCAATCACTGTCCCTCCCTCTTCTCCTCTCTCCCTCACACTCTCCCATCTCCCCAGTCAGTCACTTTCCTCCTTCTTCTCCCTCTGCTCTCTCCTCACCTCCCCATCTCCCCAGTCACTTTCCTCCTTCTTCGCTCCTCTTCTCCCTCACCTCCTCCCCATCTCCCCCAGTCACTTTCCTCCTCTTCTTCTCCCTCTTCTCCCTCACCTCCCCATCTCCCCAGTCACTTTCCTCCTTCTTCGCCCTCTCTCTCCTCACCTCCCCATCTCCCCAGTCAGTCACTTTCCTCCCCTCTTCTCCCTCTCTCCCTCACCTCCCCATCTCCCCAATCACTTTCCTCTTTCTTCTCCCTCTCTCCCTCACCTCCCCATCTCCCCAATCACTTTCCTCTTTCTTCTCCCTCTCTCCCTCACCTCCCCATCTCCCCAATCACTTTCCTCCCTTTCCCCAAAAATCAAGGAAAACGAGACCAGAAGTGATTCAGATTCTGTTATTGTTCCCATGACAAGAAGGGGTTTTCATTTTTTTTTTTCATCTTTCTTTTTTTTTTTCAATTCTCTGCAAAAAACGTGTAATTGTCTCTTGATATCGGATTTGTATGCAAATATAAAGCATCGCGTGTTTATTCGTTACTGGTGGATTGTCTTTCTCTGTCTCTCTGTCTCTGTCTGTCTGTCTGTCTCTCTCTCTCTCTCTCTCTCTCTCTCTCTCCCTCTCTCTCTCTCTCTCTCTCTCCCTCTCTCTCTCTCTCTCTCTCCTACCTCTCTCTCACTCTCTCTCTCGCTCTCTCTCACTCTCTCTCTCTGTCTCTCTCTCTCTCTATCTATCTATCTATCTATCTATCTCTGTCTCTGTCTGTCTGTCTCTCTCTCTGTCTCTCTCTCTCTCTTTCTCTCTCTGTCTCTCTCTCTCTCTCTCTCTCTATATATATATATATATGTATCTCTATCTCTAACTCTCTCTCTCTCTCTCTGGGAAGGAATGTGGAAAAGGGAATGGAGGAGAAGGGGGAAGGAGAAGGAAGATTGAAAGGAGGAGTAGGGGAGGAAGGGAGGAAAGATGAGGAGAAGGAAGGGAGGAAAGAGGAGGAGGAGGAAAATGAGAAGGAGGATAGGGGAGAAGGAGGAGGAGAAGGAAGAGGAGAAGGAGAAGGAGAAGGAAGAGGAGAATGAGAAGGAGAAAATGAGGAGAAGGAGGAGGGAGAAGAAGAGGAAGAAGAAGGAAGAGGAGAAGGAGAAAATCAGGGGAGAAGGATAAGGAGGAAGATGGAAGAAAAGATGGAGGAGGAGGGAGAAGAAGGAGTAGGGGAAAAGGAAAAGGAGAGCTGAGGAAGATGAAAAGGACGAGGACGAAGAAGGGAAAAGAGGAAAAGGAGGGGGAGGCGGAGGAAGAAGAGGAAGAGGAAGGAGAAGTGGGGGATGAGAAAGAGAAAAAATAGGAAGGAAGAGGAGGAGGAGCAGAAAGAACAGAAAGAGGAAGAGGAAAAGAAAGATGAAGATAAAGAAGAGCATAGGGAAAAGGAGAAGCAAAGAAGAATAAAAAAAAGAAAAATAAGGAAAAAAGAGGACGGAAGAATGAGAGTAGACAGAATAAATCAGGGAGGAAGAGAGAAGGCAAAAAAATGCAATGAAAAGAGGAAGAGGAAACGAGAGAAAAAGTGAAAAGGGGGAAAAAAGGAAACACGTAAAAATAGCTCGTGTCATTTTTCAATTATTTCTCCTTCTAGTTAATCTTCTTTTTTCTCTCTCTCTCTTTCTTTCTTTCTTTCTCTCTTTTTTCCCCCACTCACATTCGAGGAAAAGGAACATAACACTTCTTCACACCGAGAAATAGAAAAAAAAAGAAGTAAAGGTCTCTTGTAATGGAAAATATATATAATATTCTTTATTATGATTCTTGCCTTTTATATCAATTAGATTTCAAAATATATAAAACAAGTTATTATTAATCTTGGTTTGGCTTGAAACTATGATGTCGGTCGCACACCTGTAATACACTAATTTAATTACCTTGATGATAACTTGATATATAGCAGTGGCTTTATCAGGATTAATTCTACTAAGGATGTTCTTGTCATTATTATCATCGTCGTTTCTTTTATCAATGTGGCATATCACTTACACGATTATTGTTCATTTCTCTTCACTCAAACACACACACACACACACACACACACATACACGCACACATCTCTGAAGGCTTTGTATATATATGTGTGTGTGTGTGGGTGGGTATGTGTGTGTGTGTGTGTGTGTGTGTGTGTGTGTGTGTGTGTGTGTGTGTGTGTGTGTGTATGTGTCTGTGTGTGTGCATATATGTGCGTGCGTACAGGCATAAAAACAATAACATTATCAATAAAGGAAATAATGACAAGATGACAAAAAAAATGATGACAACTATAGTGATACAAAATCTTCCACAACAGCAACAACCCTACTAACAACACCACGAAAAAGCAAAAACAATAACAAAAAGACATTCTTTTAAGCAACAAAAACAACAGTAGGAAACAAAGAACAATTGTTCATTACAGAAAACTCCTTTCTTTTTTTCCCTAAGAAGTCAATCCTCTTCTTAAGACACTAAAAGGTCAGAGCGAGGTGAGGGAGGTCGAGAGAGCAAGGGTCAGTTGAGGTCAAATGGGGAGGGAGGGGGAGGGGAGGAAGGGTAAAGGGGAAGGGCTGGATAATGGGATGGGAGGGAACAGGGGGTAGAGCGGCCGGATAAATGGATAAGGGAAAGCAGAGAGGCCGGATATGTGAATAGGGGAGGTAGAGAGGTAGAACAGGGGGAGGGAGGAAGGAAGGCCGAATAAATGAACGCGGGGAGCAAAGGATTCCGGATAAGTGAACACGAGGTAAGATAGAGAGGGCGGATAAGTGAATACAGGGAGGTAGAGAGGCCGGATAAGTGAACACAAAGACGTAGAGAAGGCGAATAAGTGAACACAGGGACGGACAGGCTTGATAAGTGAACACAGAGAGGCCGGATAAGTGAACGCAAGGAACCAGGGATCCCGGATAAATGAACACGGAAAGTTAAAGAGGCCGGATAAGTGAACACAGAGAGGTAGAATGACTGGCTAAGTGAACACAGAGGTAGAGAGGCCTGACAGGTGAACGGCAGCACCGAGGTAGCGAGGCCGGATAAGTGAACTCAGGGGAGCGAGGGCGGCCGGATATGACAATGGGCGCCCACAACCACAAGCGGACAGGATAACGGGCCTCAGAGAAACGGTGCAAATCAATGACGTCATCGAAGGGAGATTGATTGCTGCGAACGGAGGTGGGGGTGGGGGGTGGGGGGCAGGGGAGTGGGGGGGGATCTCGGGAGGTGGGTAGGGGTGGGGGGGTGGGGGAGCGATCTCGGAGGTGGGTGGGGGGGGATCTCGGA
>NW_027213620.1:72500-80000 GCF_042767895.1 Penaeus vannamei | reverse complement strand
GAGGAGTGGGGAGGGGGAAGAGGGGGTTTAAAGAGGGGGAGTGGGGTAGGGAGGGGAGGGGAGGTGGGGTAGAGGGAGGTGGAAGAGGGGTAGGGGTGGGTAGGGGGGAAAGGATGGGGAGAGGGTGTGTGTAGGTGGGTGGGGAAAGGGGTTTGGTGGGGGAAAGGGGGAGTAGGGGAGGAGGTGGGGGAAGGGGAGAGAGGGGAGTGGGGTAGGGAGGGGGAAAGGGGGATAGGGAGTGAGGTAGGGGTGGAGGGGGGAACTGGGAAGAGGGGAGGTGGGGTGGGGGGGATAGGGAGAACAGGGAGAGTGGAGGGGGAGGTGGGTATTGGGGAAAGAAGGAGAGGGAGAGGAAGGGAGGGGGATTGGGAAAGGGGGGAGGTGGGGGGATAGAAGAGGGGAGAAGGGGGAAAAGGGGAGGAAGAAGAGAGAGGGGTCAGGGGAAAAGGGGTGGGGAGGTAGTGTGTGGTGGAGGGGAGGGGTGTGGATGGTGGAGTGAGGGAGCTAGAGGAGCGGGTGGAGGAAGTGGAAGAGGAAAGGGAGATTATGGGTAAGGGTGGTGAGGTGGTATTGGGGAAGGTGGTGTGAGGAAGGTGGGGTTGGGGAGAGGTGGGGGGGGGGGGGTAGCGGTGGAATGAAATGGTGAAAAGGCAGTGAAGAAGGAGGAGGAGGAGGAAGAGGAGAGATAAGAGGAGAGAGGGATAGGAGGGAAAGGAGGATAAGAGGAGGATGTGGAAAGGAGGGGAGGGAGGAGGGAGGAGGAGGAGGAGAGGAGGATAAGAGGATGAGGATAGGGGAAAGGAGGAGGAGGGATGGGGAAAAGGAGTGAGGAGGATGGGGGAAAGGGAGGGGAAAAGGAGGGAGGAGGATAAGAGTAGGATAGGGAAAGGAGGAGGAGGATGGGGAAAGGGAGGGAGAAGGATAAGAAAGGAGGAGGAGGGAGGAGGAGGATAAGAGGAGGATAGGGAAAAGGAGGAGGAGGATGGGGGGAAAGGAGGGGGAAAAGGAGGAGGAGGATAAAGAGGAGGATAGGGAAAGGAGGAGGAGGAGGATAAGAGGAGGAGGAGGAGGGAGGAGGATGATAAGGAGGGAGGACAGGGATAGGACGACTCGGATGGGGAAAAGGAAGGGAGGTGTTGGAGGGTGATTGAGAAAGAGGGGAGAGTAAGGGAAGGTGAAGTAAGATGAGGTGATAGATCCCGTGCGGTGAGGGAGGTGGGGGATAGAGAGGGGGAGGGGGTGGTGGGAGGTGGAGAAGTAAGGTGGCGGTGCACGTAACATTAGATGGGGGTGAGGGGAGGGAGGGGATAATGAGAGGGAGGAGGATAAAAGGGGGAGCGTGATAAGGTGAAAAGCAGAGGAAAGTACTAAAGAGGGGACGAGGTAAGGCGAGGGGTAAAAGGGCGAGGGGAGGTAGAGGCTAAAAAGAGGGAAGGGGAGGAGGAAGAGGAAGAAGAAGAGGAGGAAGAGGAGGAGAGAAGAGAGAAAGAGGAGGAGGAAGAGAAAGACGAGGAGGAGGAGGAGGAGAAAGAGAAAGAGGAGGAGGAAGAGGACGAGGTGGAAGGGAGGAAGAAGAAGAGGAGGAGGAGGAGTAAAGGGAGGAGGAGGAAGAGGGACGAGGAGGAGGAGGAGGAAGAAAAGGAGGAGGAGAAGAAGGAGGAAAAGGAGAAAAAGGAGGAGGAGAAGGAGAAAAAGGAGGAGGAGGAAAAGAGGAGGAAGGGAATAGGAATTCAAAATAAAAAAGGGGAGGACAAATAAAGTTAAGAAGGGTAGAGGAGAATGAGGAAGGGGTTAAAGGAAGGGAACAGGAAGAGGGAAGGGGGGGGGGGGGCGGTGAGGAGTAACAACGAGGAAGAAATCTATTTATAGGAGAACCAGCCATTTCCTTGTCATTTACTCATCAGAATCAAATAAACCAAAATTTCCTGTTTACCTCGAGCTACAACTCCCCAAGTCCACGTCTGATCCACGCGATACACACGCACCACAAACCTACATTCTAACATTCCTATTAAAACGGACTTAAATGATAACAAAATAGCCACAAAACGGACACGAACTTCTCTCTCTCTGCTCGGAATCAGGATGATAAACAATTCATACGTGTCCGGATATCAGCAAAGTGCACGGTACTGTGAATTCTTTGATGGTTATCATTGGCATTGCATAAGCATAGCCAGAATACCGTACATGGATATATTATGCGATAGAAAAGCGGCATACCTCTGAAAACGAAATACATAAATGCATGTTATTACATCTTTTGCTATCTGGTAAATCATATTCCATGGAATCCATAAATGATGTGAACATATATACTAAAAGCATTATTGGACTAAATACATAACTTCTGACCTACTAATAAACTCCGATGGATGCGTCTGACACATATAATATAAACAAAATTCACTTACAACTGCTGTTGAATTATTAATCATTCAGTTAACAATGAACAAGTCAATCCTAAATTACTTAATTAAATAAAGTTCAAATGAAACGTATCAGAGTGTATTAGAAAAGTAATCGTAATAAAGATTCAATTAAATAGAGTAATATAATAAGCAGATAGAAAAAAATGGATAGAGAATATAAATCATGAGAGATGAGAAGGAGAAATACAGAGAGAAAAGATAACAGATACGAGGCACGAGGGAAGAGAAGAGAGAACAGAAAGGAGCAAGAGCAAACATGATGGGAAAAGAGAGAGAGAGAGGAAGAAAGAAATCAAGAAAGAAAGAAAGAGAGAAATAGAGAGAGAAAGAGAAGAACTAGAGTAGACAGATGACAGACAGAGAGAGAGAGAGAGAGAGAGAGAGAGAGAGAGAGAGAGAGAGAGAGAGAGAGAGAGAGAGAGAGAGAGAGAGAGAGAGAGATGAGAGAGAGAGGGAGAAATCAAGAAAGAAAAAGATAGACAGAGAGAAAGAGAAGAAGTAGATAGACAAGACACACAAATAAACAGACAAGCGAAAGAGGAAATAGAGCAAAACAAGAAAAAACAACGAAACAGGCATAGGATACGAGATCGATGCAATGACATGACGTTAAAAGGCTCAACATAAAACGCGAAATGTTGAAGCAAATGGAGTGGAAAAAATATATCCGGGATTATCGTTGAGTGAGAAGCGAAGAAGGAGGAAGAGGAGGAAGAAGAGGAAGAGGAAGAAGCGAAGAAGGAGTAGAGGGAGGAGGAGGAGGAGTTGAGGGAGGAGTAGAGGGAGAAGAGGAGGATAGGGAAGAGTAGAGGACGACGAGGAGTAGAGGGAGGAGTAGAGGAGGAAGAGGGGAGGAGGAAGGGGAAGAAAGAGAAAGAGTGAGGAGTAAGAGGACGAGGACGAGGAGGAGGAAGAGGAGGACGACGGGAGTAGAGGGAGGAGAGGGAGGAGTGGAGGAGGAGGAGTTGAGTGGAGGAGTAGAGGGAGGGAGGAAGAGGGAGGAGGAAAAGGAAGAGAAGGAGGATGAGGAGGGGGAGGATGAGGAGGGAGAAGGAGTGGGAAAAGGAAAAGGGAGGAGGAGGAGGAGGAGACGAAGAAGAAGAAAGAAGAGATGAAGGGTAAAGAGGAAGAGGAGGAGGAAGGGAAGGAGGAAAAAGAAGAGGAAGAGAAAGAGGAGGAGGAGGAGGAGGAGGAAGAGCATGAAGAGGAAGAGGAAGAGGAAGAGGAGTAGTAGTAAGAGGAGGAAGAGGAGTAAGAGAAGGAGAGGGAGATGAAGAAAAAAGAAAAGGAGGAGGAAGAGAAAGAGAATGAAAGGAGACGGAAGAAGAGGAGGAAGAGAAGGAGTAGGAGAAGGAAGAGTTGGGGATGAGAAGGGGGAATGAAAACGGCGAGAGAGTGAGAGGATTAAGAAGGGAGCGAGACAGGAGAGCTGAGAGAGAAAGGATGAAGCAAAGGCGCTTTCATGTGTCTGAGCTATGTTGCCTCCGTGTATTAATCTTTATAAGAGTACCCTCTCGCGGACACACACACACACCTACATGCTCATACACATACACGCACATACACGCACGTACACACTCGTGCACGTAACATGCACACTCATACACACACACACACACACGGGCACGTATACATTCATGCACGTAACACACACACACACACCTGCATGTACACACTCATGTAACACGCACACGCACACACACGCACACGCACGTACACACTCATGCACGTAACGCGCACACTCACACACACACACACACACACACACACCCGCATGTACACACTCATGCACGTAACACACACACTCACACGCACACACTCACACGCACACACACAAACGCCCACATCCCCCTCCCACCCATCCACCCACACCAACAAACAAACACACCCTTCCTCCCTCACAAACACACACAACCCCCTTCCCCCAACCCACCCCACCCCCAACCTAACCCCCGCAATTGCCCACCATCTCCACCTTCACGCCCTTCTCTCCTCGCCAGAACGAAAGTGGGCGGGCGGTCGCTGTACTTCTTCAGTCCCGCATCTCGAGGTGGCCTTACGAAACCCGTTTTCACGACCAGAGAGAAACTCACCCCACTTATCGATGGGCCGACGGTTAGTTTATTATTATGATGATTGTTGTTGTTGTTTTTGTTATTGTAGTTGTTGTTGGTATTGTTATTGTCGTTGTTGGTATTGTTATTGTTGTTGTTTTAATTATTGTCGTTGTTGGTATTATTATTGTTATTGTTTTTATTATTGTCGTTGTTGTTATTGTTGTTAATATTGTTGTTGTTGTTATTGTTGGTGGTGGTGTTATTGTTCTTATCCTTGTTTTTTCTTTGTTTTTTTTGTTTTTTGTTTTTTTGCGTAGTTGTGTTTGCTTGTTCTGTCTTTTTGTTTGTTTTGTTTTTGCGTGTTTGTTTCTCGGTCTTTTTTCTTTTGGGTTTCTCTCTCTCTCTTTCTTTCGTTCTTCTTTCTCTCTCTCTCTCTCTCTCTCTCTCTCTCTCTCTCTCTCTCTCTCTCTTCTCTCTCTCTCTCTCTCTCTCTCTCTCTCTCTCTCTCTCTCTCTCTCTCTCTCTCTCTCTCTCTCTCTCTCTCTCTTTCTCTCTCTCTCTCACTCACTCTCACTCTCTCTTCTCACATCTCAAGGGCTTTTCAATGTCTCACAATTATTTTATATCACCCTCATCATGTACAGAATAATCACCCGATTCCTCGCATAATTAACGTCAAGTGCAATCAATCAAATTTAAAATACCCTTTGAATCATTCCTGGGAGGAGATGGCTAACTAGCTCATGCTAATGAACTCATCAATTAAGCCTCGACATGGTGAATCATGCAGATATTGCGAGCTTATACTCAGGCATCGTTTAACATGCAGTGCCGTGATTATGAAAGGTAGTGAAATGTGGCGTTTGGTACCGTAGACTTCTAGACATTAGCCCTCGTGCGATGACTTCCTGGTTGCGTTCGGTGTATTGATCTGGCTTTCTGAAATGTGATATTTTGTGTCCCATTAGAAACTGATGTTTATGGTTAGCTTTTTTTTTTTTTTTTTTGGCTTTGTTGAATGTATATATGTATGTATATATATATATATATATATATATATATATATATATATATATATATGCCTATACATATGCATATAAATACATCAGTCTATCTATCTACATACACACATACATTACTCTCGTTCCCTTACTCTTTCTTTCTCTCCCTCATCTGTTATGTCACCATTTCCTGAGTAATCATATTATTCATCGCGTCAATGAATGAATAATACTGCCTTATACGATGGTTATTCATGCAGATGTTCGTCAGCTTTTGTACAAGAGCTGGATATAAAGATTTAAGTTTAAGTAAGTTTATTTATCACCCTGGCTAACTGCTGAGGCGTGGGCAATCGTGATTACAGAGTGTTACAACATATATTCACATACAATCGACAGAGTACAGTGTTTTGTGATTACAGTAACTATACATGATGAAAGGGGAATATGTCATTTAATGTAGTGAAACGTGGTGTGCAACCCCGTAGAGTTTTGGTGTTTGGGGCCCATCGCGTTGACTCCGGTTTATAAGCAATCTATTGATTTCTTTTTGTTTTTTTTTGTAACAATGTTGTTTGTATTCTACCTGAAGATTATGGCATTGATTTATCTCTCTCTCTCTCTCTCTCTCCCTCTCTCGGTCTCTATTCCTCTCTTTTTCTCGCTTCACCCCTCTGATTCTCATTCCTTTTCTTTCTACCACCTCTCTCTCTCTCTCTCTTTCTTTCTTTCTCCTCCCTTCCCTCTCTCTCTCTCTCTTTCTCTCCCCCCTCTTTCTTTCTCTCTCCCCCCTTCTTTCTTTCTCTGTTTTTACTCCCTCTCTATCTTCAAGTTAATCAACTTCTACACGTAACCCAGTTGTGAGAAGTCACTGAAGGTCACGTGAGGTACTGAATCATGCATAAGAAACTGAGAAATAAGAGGGTAATTAAGTTGCACTTCACGATAATGGGCAATTAAGCCAAACGACGGCTGACCATGCAAATATTCCTCATCTTGAAAGTAGATTTTGGGCTTTTGGTCTCTATTCGTAAACTTCTTATCTTGAGGAACTGTATCTTTTTTTTGTGATTTAGAAATGTTATATCTTTATGGCAGTGTTCTAGATACGTCTATTCGATTTTCTTAGCCAGGGGATCATCCGCAGAAAACAATGAATAAAGCTGGTGAAGAAGTCTACGGGGCTGCACGCCACATTTCACTTCCTTATTCTTAAGACTCATCCAACGAAATGTAGAAACAGCAAGTAATTTATAGAAATAATACAGTGCCTGAGTTATTCACTTCAAAGATACATGATTACAATATCAATAGCTATAAATCTTTGCTAATGGCATTAAAGATGGTGATATTGATTCCAACCTAATCAATCATAGTCATATACATCTTTTCTTAGGCGCTAAAACAAAATAGATTTATCTGAAAGCTTCGTAATTCGTAATCCAGCGACTTCGGTTCAATTATTCACGACACGGAAGTCTGGTATTTCGAGTCCGTGACATTTAGTTCATCCGATAATCTAGACTCATGCTATCGGGAAAGGTTTTTATGCGGCGAATGGAGAATGTGTTGCTGTGTGTTTGTGAGTAATTTAAGAGTTGGATTTGTGTGCATACGGACTTACAAACACAAACGCACACACACACACATACACATATTTTAGGTGTGTGAGTGTGTTTATCTCTATCTATTTGTATCTCTGTAGATTTAGATATAGATGTAGATACATACACACACACACACAGACACACACACACACACACACACACGCACACACACACACACACACACACACACACACACACACACACACACACACACACACACACATATATATATATATATATATATATATATATATATATATATATATATATATATATATATATATATATAAATAAATATATATATGCATGCATGTATGTATGTATATATATATGCATAATTATGTGTTTGTGTGTGTGTATCTATATCTATATCTATATCCATAGAGATGCAGAGATATATAGA
>NW_027213620.1:42500-47500 GCF_042767895.1 Penaeus vannamei | reverse complement strand
TGTACGATAGGTCAACTTCGGTTAAGTTTCTACATGTTCCTATTTGCCTGAATAAAAGACAAGAAATAATCAACTACAAAATATTTATGAAAACAGTTCAAAATCGCTCGTGTTTATATACATTATGTATATGTATATATATATATATATATATATATATATATATATATATATATATATATATATATATATATATATATATATATATATATTCCCTATTTTTCTGTGATGAACATTGCCGTTTTTTTCATTTCACTTAATACAATACAATGTCTATGACGGATATGATTAAAGCTATATCTGTGTCCGGTTTTATTTTAAGTATAAAGATGGATTAAAAGGGAAATTTTAGTAAAAACAATAAAATATTCTAGATATTTGGTCTGCTTTCGCGCACGAACACACGCACACATACACACACAATTATGTCGATGTTTTTACGTCTATCGGTGATAATGTTCCAATATAAAATGGTGTTACGGATTATTCTGAGGGGCTCAATGATTTGCCTTGTTCTTAGAGACAAAATACTAATACCATAGCATTTTGCAATCAAATACCAATTACTCAAGGTTGCTATAAATTATTAAGAATATAGTCGTCCCCCCTCATTTACTAAATAATCTGCATTTCCTCAGTAAAGCAAATGTAGACGATACAATAGGGTACGCTAAATAAACAAAATACTAATTAATCCCGTAAAAACTCTGCTACAAAATGTTTCTTTATAAAATGCAAAAACCTTTTCTTGATATGTCTCATTTCATATCCATTTCTTCTCGTTAACATATACGCTACCCATTAAAGTGTGTCTTAACTGCCATCTGATTAATGATTATCAAAACAACTAAACTTGTATGTCTTTTTAATAACAAAATAATGGACCTTAACATTATTCATAACTGTATATACACAATGGCTGATTATTTTGGACCGGAATCTGAGTTTCCATAATGGCATGAGTCAATAAATATGACCAACACATTTTATTAAAGTAACCTACACTTACATTAGGTAATTAAAATTCATGATAATTGTATAATTCTGGCTGATAATTCTCAACAGTTTAGCAATGCCAAGTGGGTCTGAAAAAATAGACCAAAACGAGAATAAAGTAAAAAGAAATATCTAAAAAAAACAAAAATAATAAAAGATATCCTGCCTGTAAACATGACTTTTAATCATAACAGGTAAATGCAACTTAAATCATGAAAAACACAATAAAAAGCAAGATATTTTATTTCTGTTTCGATCGTTTATAGAATACAAGATACATAATATAGTGTGGTGTATTCACATATTCCTATACAGGTTTAATTACAGGAATAACATGCGTGTCACTGGAAATGCGTTACATCTTCGAGAAAAGTAACACCTCTCTGAGAAAAATAATATATATATATAATACCACCGCAAAGTTCACTGTTCACCTCGTCCTCCGAATAATGAGAAAACCTAAGAAAGCCCTTGGTCACATAGCTAAGATGCCAAGTTTATAAATCGGCCGCGTTGTGGGCGGAGATGCTGGGGTTGTTGATTTCCTCGCCCAGTTCCTCGAGCAGCTCCTTGCGGTAATCGTCGAAGCCGCCGTCGATCTCGTTGATGGTCTGCTCCTCGATGACCCACAGCGTGCAGTCGGTGTCACGGATGAGGCGCTCGTCGTGAGACACGATGATCACGCCGCCCTGGAAGTCGCTGATGGCCTCCGCGAGGGCGTCGATGCTCTCGATGTCGAGGTTGTTGGTGGGCTCGTCGAGGATGAGGACGTCGGGCGAGGAGAGGCAGAGCTCAGCCAGGGCCACGCGCGCCTTCTGTCCTCCCGAGAGGTCCTTGTTCTTGATGGTGTGTGCGTGGGATGCCAGTCCAAACGTGCCCAAAGCCTTCCTCGCCTTCTCGTACTGCAGGTTGAAAAGACGCATGAGATACTCGGAAGGCGATTCCTCAGCCGTCAGGTGCTCGCCGGAGTGCTGATCGTAGCGGCCGATCTTGAGGCGGTGGTTCTTGCGCACCTCGCCCTCCATGGGAGTCAGGTCGCTCACCAGCAGCTTCAAGAACGTTGACTTACCCACTCCATTAGGGCCGACAATGGCCACTCTGCTATCCATGTCGATACCGAAGTCGACTTCCTTAAACAAGGGCTTGTGGCCGGGGTACCAAAAGCTAACATTATAAAGACCGAGGATTGGAGGTTGCAACGGGGGCGGCTCTGGGAACTTGAACTTCACTATGTACTCCTGCGGCTTCTCTAACAACTCCGTGGGGCCGTCCTCGTCGTCGTTCTTCTTGCTCTTGGCCCTGTTCTTCTCCTGCTTGCGAGTCAGCGCTTCCTTCGACTTCTTTTCCTGTAGACAAATGCAGTAAACGAGTTAACATTTTGCTTTAGTCATACCCTTTGTGTTACTAACATATGAAATCTTGAGTTATGACTAAACCTGGACGAAAGGTAATAACACTTACAGCTTGTTTCTTAGTAGCTCCTGAAGACTTCATCTCCTTGATTCTCTTCTCTTGCTTTTCGTAGGCCTTCAGTTGCTCTCTTCTCTTTTGCACCAACATCTGTTTGGCAAAAAGAAATGGTTATGAGTGGATTGCATACAGCATATTGCTGTTTGCAAAAAAAGAAATACACAGTCATGCACACACACACACGTAGCAATATCTTCTGTAACTTATTTCTTAAAGGTAAAATTTTCAGATTAAGCATGATGTTTGGGTAGTAGCTTCGAAGTCCACTTTGGCTTCTCTGGCTCAAGGCTGGCCTTCTGAGGTATCATTCCCAGTGCCAGGAACTGGGCTTTGGACATAATTTGATATCCATCATCAGTGAAATATTTGCCAATCTAATTACATTAATTTTATACAATACATTCAATGGTGTGTAAAGAGGACTAACCTTCAACTTCTTTTTGTCTTGAAATTGGTAATAATTTCAATTATATATTTAATCCTCAAATTCAAGAATAGCCTTGTGTAAGGTTAGACATTTACCAAACCAACTAAATTTCCAAAATCATCATTGGATTTATAAAACGATGAACAAGTACAAACAACCATCCTCTCAACTAAAATTCATCAGAAAGAAAGACAGAGAGACACACAAACAGACGCAGACAGCCAGACACACAAAGTACTACCTCTACTCACCTTCTTGAACATAGAATAATTTCCCTTATAGTAATGAAGTTTATGCTGGTCTAAGTGAATAATGTCTGTGCACACGTTGTCGAGGAAAGACTGGTCGTGAGAGACTACCAAGAGGGTCTTCTTCCATCCCTGTAAGGAGATATTTAGAGGATTATTTCCGTTACCTACTTTACCAATGGCTGTTGATAAAGTAGATGAAAGTAAAACTGAAATGAATAATACAAATAAGAACGTGTAAGAGTACGTAAAATAAATAAATAAATAAATAAATAAATAAATAATTAAATAAATAAATAAAAATAAATAAAATAAACAAAAGTGAAAAGGAAGTTGGACAGTTAACTCTAGATACAAATACAGACGCCTTTAATGAGCATGTATATATTTGACATTCCACAAAGTATCTCAGCATCAAAAAAGGAAAAAAGGAAAAAAGAAAAAGAAAGAAAAAATGAAAAACAGTCTAGAATGTGTTCAAGATTAAACAAGGTAAGAAAGATTATGTGGCTGTAAGTTGTCACACATATGGCCAAATAATATTAGTTTATGTTTACGTTTCGAAGAGTGCAGTCAACAATAGACATACTGTAAAAATAGTTACCTACCACTAGTTCATTTTCATATTTCTCATCCTTTGAGGTTTCTCATTACACTCAGGAAAATGAAAAAAGAAAAAAATACCGTGGATGTACATCAACAAAAAGGGGAACGAGTGACAGAAGAGAAGAGAAGCGAAGAAGAGAAAAGAAAAGCAAGAAAAAAATCACCTGCAGGTAGTTATCAAGCCAGATGACGGCATTGAGATCCAAGTGGTTGGTAGGTTCGTCAAGCATGAGCAGTGTGGGTTCGATGAAGAGGGCCCTGGCTAGAGAAACTCTCATACGCCAGCCTCCAGAGAAGTTTTTGGTGGCACGCCCCTGCATTTCTCGTGTGAAGCCCAGACCAGCTAAGATTCTGTGATGGGATGGAGAGAATATTTAGCATTGAATTTCATTTTATTTCATTTTATTTCATCTTCTATAGAATTCATATGGAAATATCTGAAACAGAGCCAACTTAAGGAAAAATAAAGAGGAAAATATAAAAGTACGAAGCACCTACCTCCTGGCCTTGGGCTCAGCCTTATCGGCATCAATGGCCTTGAGCTCGTCATAAACCTCCTGAAGCTCATCCATGTCCACGTTTTTGCTCTTCTTCTTCATGTCGGCCTCTAGCTGGTCCCTCCGCTTGATGAGGTCCAGGCGCTTCTGGTCCGCTTGGAGAACCACATCAATGGCAGGTGTGTCGTCCGCAATAACTTCCTGCAGGGGAAGGAGGGAGGGTTCTTGAGAGAAGTTACTAATAAACACAAACAAATACTGACATACAAGCCATCTTCCAAGCACACTCAGAAAAAGGAGTGCACATAAATGTACACAGCCACACGTACACAAATCAAAGGTGGGGCAGTATTACCTATAGAAGAGGGTAAACTAAACTAAATTTTAATAAAGTAGGGGGAGTCAAAGCTTTTACAACTGCTACTACTACTAGTAGAATGAAAACAACTCATTCAAGAAATCTGGACTTGACTGATCCACAATAACATGTGCTTCACCCTCTGGCACTGTTCACTTTCTAATAAGAGACTTTTTATTCATGACATAATCAGGTCCTGAAAACCACGTGTAGTGACAGTGGCTATGGTTGCATTGTCAGCACTGTAGTTATGACTGAAAGATATGCCCCCCTAAAACCTTAAGGCTTTACTATATTGAAAAAAAGAAAAGAAGAAAAGGAAGGAGGAAAAGAAAAAGAAAAACACAGCACATCCAGGATTTGACAATATCATTCACTTTTGCAACTATCTATTTGAT
>NW_027213620.1:22500-27500 GCF_042767895.1 Penaeus vannamei | reverse complement strand
CCTCTCATCTCCCATTTCTCTCGCTCTCCTCATTTTCTTCACCCCTCTTCCCCAAACCACCCTTCTACATCTCTTTCTTTGCTTTTTTTTCCATTTACTTCCACATTCCATCCCCCCCCCTTCCACATACCCCTTCTAATCTCCCCATCCTCCCTCTCCCCCGTCATCGTCCACCCTTCCACTCTTCCACACCCTTCCTCACCTCCCACCTTCTCCCACCCCCCATCCCCCCGTTCATCCCCCCCTTCCCCCCTTCCTCCAACCACCTTTCCACACCTCCCACCAGCCCCCTCCCTCCCTCCCACCCTCCTCGGCACCGAAGGGTCTTTAGCGGCAGGACAAACACTCCAAGACGCGCCTAATGGGTTAAAGAAAGCTATGGAGATGCGGTTAAGTCCTTATCCTAAGGGGCAGGTTAGGGGGAGGGGGAGAGGGGAGGGGGAAGGGGGGAAAAGGGGGAGAAGGAGGAATGAAGAGGGGAGGGGGAAGGGGAGAGGGGAGAGGGAGGGGGAGAGGGGACTGGGGTCGAAGTAGAGGGAGTACGAGTATATATTTATATATTTTTATTTTTTTCCAGTTCTCTTTTTCTCCTTGTTTTTATTATTTTTGTTATTGCGTTTCTCCTTCTTTTACATTAATTTGTTTCTTTATATATCGTGATTATCATAAACATGGGGGTAATGTGAGCATAAAACTTTTACTTGCTTATCTTTATATCGTTTTAAAAACATTCTCTTTTTTTCTTTATATTTTAGATGTAAATATATTCTGAAATTATACTTTGAAATATAGACACTGGTCTCCAATTCTGGTAATTCACTATACAATGGTAACAATTTCGTAGAAAGAAATACATCTTAATATATACTGTATGCACAAACGTATGTATATATGTATATATATACATAAACATATATATGTCACTTTAAGATTTTTTTTCAAATATATATTTATCATATTTACTATACTATGTCATATTAGAGTTCTTCCATATACCAATTAATGTAGATGTAGGCCTATTTTAACTGTATTTACTGTTCTGTTAAAATTTTGAGTAGCTTAACCTGACGGTCTGTTAAAGCTCGTGGGGTTGAGTGTGTGCCAAATATTTTAGCGGTCATAGAAACCTTTATAACCTTTGATATTTTATTCAATAGATAAATTATAATGAATAGTTGATATTCGTAATGAATGCAATGATTTAAACAAGCAATATTCTCAACTAACTTAACTAAATTTTAAGGCTAACTCTATACCCTTCCTTTTCCTACTTAATATGAATCAATATCATTTTAATAGATAGAACAAAAATATACATGAGACGGAATCGAGACCCTCACACCCAGTCTATCTGTGTTCTTTCCATGGGTTTACTAGGACATAAGCCAATCGTTCCCATTCCTTTAATATTCATAATTTCCTCTCTTGCACCTCCATCAAATAAATAATTTCCTTCTCAATCTATTTCATTGCTACCACCGGAACTGTCACCTACGACTCATTCCGTTGCTGTATCCACGGACCATTAAAATAACTGAGTAAATAACAGATAAATATTCTAACAAATAATAAACATTTATCAACAAAGCATTATCGCATGTTCTCGCTGCATTTTCTCAATCATTTCTTTCTCTCTCAGTACACGGGAGGACAGAAATAACTCGTCTCAAATATCATAAATTAATACAAAGGGATTTAACAATCCCGTTAATACACTTATCAAGCATTACAGTCTATGATATCAGGATAAAACGTGGCTTTAGATACCAGCGCTCACCCTTCCTGAGCACAGGAGGACAGCAAGGACTCGTCTGATGGAAAAGCGTCAAAATAAGTTATTACTTTCCCCCAAATTAATTATTGACATTTGAACAAACAAACCATTTATGATTGATTATTATAATTTATTCTCTTTGTTATAACATTAAATTTTGCTATATTGATATGCCTTTAGAGATATAAAAACATGTAAACAAGTGTGGGTTTTAAATTAAACCTACTAACCTTTTTAAATGTCAAATAAATAATGATCTCGATATATATATATATATATATATATATATATATATATATATATATATATATATATATATATATATATATACACACATACACACCGTTTCTTTACTAAATTTTCGAGCGAAATGCAAGATAATGACAATAAAAGTATACGTATATTAATGAAAAAGTACAATTAATTCATTTCTCCCTTCCGCTCTCTCTCCTTATTTTCTCTTCCTCTCTCTCTCTCTCTCCTCTCTCTCTCTCTCTCTCACTCTCTCACTCTCTCTCTTTCTCTCTCTGTCTCTCTCTATCTATCTATCTCTCTCACTCTCTCTCTCTCAGTCTCTCCCTCCCTCTCTTTCTCTTTCGCTCCTTCCATTCCTCCCCGAAGAAGAAGAAGAAAATAAATAGAAAGATGAAAAAGAAAATACACAGAAAGAAGAAGGAGAAGACCTTCGAATGAATAAACAAATAAAGGAACAGCAGGCGGAAAAATAAAGGTTCAGAGCAGTGAAAATGGGAAAGATTTTGGGGCGAAATTCTGTAAACACTCCAATGTATGAGAAGACAATTTATGAAGATTCTGGAACTGAAGGTGAGGAGGGAGGGGTGGGGAAGGAGGGAGAGGGGTGGATGGGGAAAGAGGGGGAGGGGTGGATGGGGAAAGGAGGAGGAGTGGGTGGGAGAAGGAAGAGGAAGAAGGAGTTGGTTGAGGGAATGAGAGGGGAAGGAGGGGGGAAGGAGGGGGAATGAGGAAGGAGAGGGAGGGGAAGGTGGGGGAGTGGATAGGGGCAGAAGGAGGATAGGGGAAGGAGGGGAAGGAGGAATGGGGTGGGAGAAGAAAGAGGAAGAAGGAGGAGTTGGTTGAGGGAAGGATGGGGAGGAGTGGGTGGGAGATGGAGAAGGAAGGGAGTGAGTGGGGGAAGGAGGTGGGGAAGGGAGAATGAGATGGAGGAGAGGGTAAGGAAGGAGGAGAGTAAGAATGAAGAGAGGGGAGAGGGAGGAAGGATAATAGGACAGAGAGATATGACGTGATGAAGATGAGTAAAAGAGATAGAAGGAAAGAGAGGAGGAGAGAGAATGTTACGACGAAGGGGAATAAGAAGAGGAGAGGATAAACAAAGGAGAAAGAGTGCGAGGGAAGGAGAAGGAGGGAGAAAGATAAAGGAAGAAAGAGAGGGCAGATGGAGTAAGAAAAGACCGGAGATGGAGATGGAGATGAGAGAAAAGAGGAAAAGGAAATGGGGGAGGGGAAAGTATTAAATAAATATTGGAGAGAAAAAGGGTGGGGGAGGTAGGCTAAAGGATGTTTATTTTTCTCTATTTTTGGGGGATTGAGAAAGTCAGCGTTGTGCTTATTTGGTGTTGGAGGAATAAGCGTACTTGTAGGGCCGTGTAGAGCACAGGTATGTATGTACAGTGCGTATGTTTTTGAGTGGATGGAAATGCATTTGCTTATTTGTGTTGCCGTGCACACACACACACACATACACACACACACACACACACACACACACACACACACACACACACACACACACACACACACACACACACACACACACACACATATATATATATATATATATATTATATATACATATATATATATATATATATATATATATATATATATATATATATATATATATATATATATATATATATATACATATATATATATATAGATATATAGATAGATAGATAGATAGATAGATAGATAGATAGATACATATATATACAGAAAGAGAAAGAAAGAAAGAAAGAGAGAGAGAGAGAAAGAGAGATAAAGAGAAAGAGAAAGAAAGAGAAAGAGAGAGAGAGAGAGAGAGAGAGAGAGAGAAAGAGAGAGAGAGGTAAAGATCAAGAGAAAGAGGGAGAGAGAGAGAGAGAGAGAGAGAGAGAGAGAGAGAGAGAGAGAGAGAGAGAGAGAGAGAAAGAGAGAGAGAGACAGAGAAATGGGAGCAAAAGCCCAGAAAACACCTACCGCCTCCCGTGAATATTACACTTCAGTTAGCCTTTGGAAATCACTCGGAGTTGTGGATGTAAAAATAAGGGGGAAGGGGAGGAGGAGGAGGGGGAGGGAGGAGGAGAAGATGGGGAAGGGGAGAGGGAAGAGGGGGAAGAGGAGGATGGGGGAAGAGGAGGATGAGGATGAGGATGAGATGGAGGAGGAGGAGGAGGAGGAGGAAGAGAAGGAGGAGAAGAAGGAGGAGGAGGAGGAGGAAAAGGAGAAGGAGGAGGAGAAGAAGGAGGAGGAGGAAGGTAGGAAGAAGGAGACGGCAATCAGAGAAGGGGGAGGAGGAGGAAGGTAGGAAGAAGGAGACGGCAATCAGAGAAGGAGAAGAAGAACGAAAAAAAAAAAAAAACGGAACGTTGGATAGGTAATAAAGAAAGATTAGGAATATAAGAAAGCGGCGGAAAGAAGATAAAGGGGGAAGGGAGGGAGAAGGGGTAATAGGAGAGAGGAGAGGGGAGGAGAGGGGAGAGGGGGAGGGGAGAGGGGGGAGGGGAGAGGGGAGAGGGGAGAGGAGAGAGGGGAGAGGGGAGAAGGGAGGATAGGGGAGAGGGGAGAGGGGAGGGAGGAGAGAGGGGGGAGGAGAGAGGATGGGAGGAGAAGGGAGAGGGGGAGGAGAGGGGTGATTCCCGACTGTGAAAATGCACAGCTTCGCGAATATGCAAAATAGATTTGAATTTCCGGGGCGAGAGGTAGTGGCAGATGGGGGCGGGGGGGGAGGGAGAAGGAGAGGAAGAGGGAGGTAGATTAGGAGGGAGAAGGAGAAGGAGAGGGAGAGGAAGAAGAGGAGGAAGAGGAAGAAGAGGGAGAGAGAGATGGAGAAGAAGAGGGAGATAGATTGAGAGAGGAGAAGGAGAGGGAGAGGGAGAGGAAGAAGAGGGGAGGGAGAGGAGAGGGAGAGGAAGAGAGACAGAGAGAGAGAGAGAGAGAGAGAGAGAGAGAGAGAGAGATGGAGAGGGATAAGAAGAAGAGGGAGAGA
>NW_027213620.1:15000-17500 GCF_042767895.1 Penaeus vannamei | reverse complement strand
TAATAATAATAATAATAATAATAATAATAATAATAATAATGATAATAATGATAATAATAGCAACTGTTATAATAATAATAACGATGATTATAATGATAATGATAATAGTGATAATGATAATAGCAGCAAGAGCAATAATTATAATACTAATGCTAATGATGATGATAATGATAATGATGATAATGATAAGGACAATAAAAATGATAATGATAATAAGAATGATAATGATAGTAATGATGATAATAACGATAATAATGGTGATAATGATAATAATGAAGATAATAACGACAATAGTTTCAATAATAATAACAAATCAAACACTGACACATATGTTTAAATGTTAACATATATAGATATACACAAGCAGACACAGAAACATGTACATTGAACATATATATGTAAAGCAAAGACATATATACATGTGCACACTTGTACACTCAAACACACGCACACACACAATCAAACACACACACACACACATACACAATCAAACATAGACACACAAACACACACACACACACACGCAACCGCGCCAACACACACAATCACACTCAAACACACACACACAAGCACTCACTCAAACATAAACACACACACACACACACACACACACACTCGAACACACACACACACAGTCATACACACACACACTCACTCGAACACAGACACAGACACAGACACAGACACACACACACACACTCAAACACACACACACACACCTCAACACATGCACACACACACACACGCACTCAAACATACACACACACACACACTCAAACACACACACACACACACACACACACACACACACACAGACACACACTCAAACACGCACATACATCCACACAGACACACACGCCCAACCAGCACACAGCCGAAACACACATCACGAACCCCACCTCTCTATACAATATATTAAACATACAAACACCTTTATATGATATATGCATAAATACGAAAACTTCGAAATATATGCAAATGCATTCATGTATACAGAAAGAAACAAATGTGTTATATTTATGCATTTATACCTGTATATTTATATAAACACCTATATCTGTGAAAAAATGCACACATTTTGATACCAAATATATGTACAAATAAATGATTCTGGAAAAGGTGGTAAAGAACAAATATTTTTCATTACACAAAAGCTACCACACACGGGCATGCAACTGCACACGTTCGCATAAATAAGTGTGCAAATAAACAAAGGTACACACATACACACAGACACACTCACACATACTCAAACACACACACATACACATATATACACGCAAACACACACAGACTTACACACACAAACACACACACACACAAACACATATATACACAAACACACACACACACACACACACAAACACACACAAACACACACACAAACACACACACACACACGCAAACACACCCAAACACACACACACACACACACACACACACACACACACACACACACACACACACACACACACACACACACACACACACACACACACATACACACACACACGCACACACACACACACACACACACAAACACACACACACACACACACACATAGACAACTACAAACAGACACAAACATCACAAGCCAAACAAAGAATACAATCACATACATTCATGATTAGACATAGAAACACGCACACAGCTATACCTGTACACACAAACACGCACATGCAATCCCCCACGTACATGAAAGAAGACACATGCAACAAATATTCACGTACATACAGACACATATTTTCATAAATGTATGTCTATCTGCTAATGCACTTTCCACTTGAAGTGTTGTCTGTATATCTAGTAATATCTGCTAGATATATGTGTATATATGCACAAACATTCACACAAACAGACACACACACACACACACACACACACACACACACACACACACACACACACACACACACACACACACACACACACACACACACACACACACACACACACACACACACACACACACACACACACACACACACACACACACACACACACGTACACACACACACACACAGACACACAGACACACACACACACAGACACACACACACACACACACACACACACACACACTGTCTATTCATTTATCTATGTATACACATATCTATTTACCTTTTTACCTATTTACACATATCTATTTATCTTTCTCTTTATCCTTATCAACCTCTCTCATTATCTTTCTTTCCGCTTCCCTCCTTTCTCTCTATTCATAGATAAACAAATGCATCTACCTGTCTATCGATCCATCTATTCATCTATGTATCTATCCATTTATCTCTCAGCATATAACTGTCTCTCTATCTATCGAAGTATCCTTCTATCTATCCATCTCTCTCTATATAACTCTCTCTGTCTATCGACGTATCCTTCTATCTATCTTTCTATCCATCCATCCATCCACCTTGTTATACTTGTGGATGAGTGTATGTGGCACTCACTATGACTATCCAAATATCTATTATCTATCTATCGAACATTTTGCCTCATCAT
>NW_027213619.1:112500-118734 GCF_042767895.1 Penaeus vannamei | reverse complement strand
AGAAAGAGAAGAAAGAAAGAGAGAGAGAGAGAGAGAGAGAGAGAGAGAGAGAGAGAGAGAGAGAGAGAGAGAGAGAGAGAGAGAGAGAGAGAGAAACAGACAAGAGACAGAGAGAAACAGACAAGAGACAGAGAGAAACAGACAAGAGAGAGAGAAACAGACAAGAGACAGAGAGAGACAGACATGAGACAGAGAGAGACAGACATGAGACAGACAGAGAAACAGAGAGAAAGGAATTAAGTAGAATGAAAGCAAAATTACATGATCAAACAGAAGAAAATTCAATGGTGAAATCAAAAGACCAGACTAAGAAACCAAAAACTAAAAACAATAACACTAAAAAACAAAACTTACTGAACACTCTTTCATCATTCACGTTCTTGATGCAATACCACAGACCAACTGGGAAGGTAGCGACTAAGATGTGCAAATCAAAGAAGAAACTGAACCACGTAGTAGGCTGGTGTTCTGAGACCGAAGCAATGATGGGGATATGGATTTTTGCGTATCCAGTGTCCCACAAGGAATAAAACCTGCATGGAATTTTTTAGGTGAGATGTATTACTAGTTTTGTGCATGCAATAACATTTTCACATTTATTAAATATTTATGTCATCTCAGGTTATACTCATACAAACAAATAGTTTAGGAATGTTTTGTATTAAAATACAGAGCAAATGCCTTTTTACTACAATTATGTTTCTACACATTTTTATAAATAAAAAAAATCTACTTCCTTTTTTTTTTTTTTTAACTAAGTCACCAAATCTAGAAGATTTAATGCAAACCTGCCACTCCATGGGGCAATGACACCCATCCAGGTAAGGCCCACAACTGCCAGGAATACAACACCTGCTGCACTCCCAGCAGCTACTATGAAGAAATGACGGAATTCAGCTCTTGACATGACACTCTGCATGTACTTTAACACGGCAACAGCATTCAAAAGGGCAAACACACCTATAGAAAAGATAAAATTCCTCAGTGAAGAGCTGTGTCACCCAATGAATAAGCTTTCTTCTGCACAGCTGATTAATAAAACTATTCAGTTTTTGTACCTACTAAAATCCTCCTACTGAAAAGACGGTAAATTTCTTATATACGAAATCCTAATATTTTGCATATACATATAAATACATTATCCTGTACATGAAAAAAATACCAATAACATACCACAAACAATTATGATTCTCATTTTTCTTTTCTGTTAAGTAATAAAAAGAGCAACAAAAATGCTTGCAAATACTTACCAGCTGCTGCCATGTGCTCAGAGGTTCTTATTGGCTGGAAACCAACAAAAGGAATCTGCATAGAACAAATCAGCCCCAGGATGTAGAAAGTTGTGTAGGCTGTATAGATGCGATGTGAGAAACGACCCATGAGCAACAGGGCAAAAACGTGCAGGGGGATGAGGTTAATGATGTATACGTAGCCACCCCATGCGCTCACCATATAAAAGTACGACAGGGATGCCATCGACGCCCAAAACAAACTTCCAGTCTTCACTGATTTCACCTGTCAAATCCAATATGCTTAGAACATGCACTACTTTATAAAGACAATCCTAAAACACAATTTCACAATCATTTTTCAAAAAATGTGTAACCAATGCAAACAATGCACAATACAACTGCACTGACCCAAAGAAAATAGGTGAACATGAGAGCAAAGATAGCGATGCCTTCATTATCGTAACTTCCTGCTACGGACCGGCTGATGTATCCAGGAACTACAGCTATGAAACAAGCAGCAAACAAGCCAGCTCCTGATGACCAAATTTCTTTAGTCAACAAATAAGTAGCAATTGCTGTCAAACCACTGTGAAAAAAAGAAAATGAATGAAAAAAATAAGAAACATGTGTTATACATCTAAATATAAAATGCATTTCTTTAGTCCTTCAGAAATCAATCAGTGAAAAAAAAAATTAACCTCTTTTATTACAGACTTACATGGTCCATCACACAGGGTGGAAGGGGGATCAACAAAATTTATAAAATTACATTTTGAAGTTTTGTAGTTTTATTTTTTTCACTGTGTGCATATTCTAATTGCTTTTTATACCAAATTTTGGTATAAAAAACTTTTTTTTCTGTATGTCTTGTTTAAACATCCTCCATTCCACTCTGATTTTATATATGAAAAAAACATACATTTACAAAATAATATATTGTTGAAAATGTTTGTCTTCCCCATTTTTTTCTTTAAAATATTGAAAAATACACAAAACTTTACTTTCTAAAACTGAGGGTGATACTTGGGGAGGGGAGCTCTCCATCTTTCTATTGGTATTATCATATATGAAATATTTTCGGAAATCACTGAACTAGGGTACACAGGTAGAGCAAAATCATCATTCATAGAAAAAAAATTAATTAAAACAAATGATATAATTACCTAGCAGCTATGGGTTAAAAACTGTTAACAAAGGAACAGCAAAGAAGCAAAGAACAGTATGTACTCCCAAATAATTACCAAATAACTTAAACCAAAAATCACAGAATAATCATTCTGTCTAGAATCTACTCTATTTATGATGACAATTCTGATGTTTCTGAGGTTGAACAATACACACTGCAATATGCTGATCATAAATGTTACCAAAAATTCTTTTATCAATTTCTAATGCCATTTTTCCAGCAATCAACCAAATTCTCATACAAAACAACAATGACAAATGATAACTTTATAATAAAATAATAAGAGCATCAATATCTCACCTGAAAATTGGTGCTAAGAAAACACAGATGTCACGAATATGTACAGGTATGTTAAGCATATTAAGAATGTAGTGTATGCTTCCCGAGGTGACCATCAAGCCTGGGTATACTGTGCCTCCTACAATTCTTCCAAGAGGATACCAGGCTCTCTCATCAAACCAATTGAGGAAGTTGTAGTATCCATGCTTGACCATATGAGCTGTTGCTCTGTAATTAAACCTGTGGGGGGAAAAAAGTCTTTGTTATACACTCCCTTCACATATTTCAAAATAAAGATAAAATATATATCTAACTATTGTGTCTGTGCTTAGGACTTCTAAGTCTAGAATACACAAAACCAAAAGGTTTTTAATATTAGCCGAGATGTTTGTGAAAGCATCCATCCATTCAAGAATTAGTAAAAATCAACTGTGATGAATTTCTGCTTTACTTATCTATACAGAGTACATACTTGTATTGGTATTAAAAAAAAACTTTCTCAACACATCATTCTTTGGTGATGTTGAATGATAGCTCTGATATATCAAAATGTTTCCTACAATTATTGCCAAATATTAGCAACATGGCTGTTTGACTTACAAAATTTCAGTTGTAGGCTTATGTATTATAATTCTCAAAACATTCTTATGGCAAACACATGTATTTCTGACGAAAATATACTTGAAACCAGTTAAATACATCTCTTGTATTATGAAGATATTCATTCATACCTTTCCACACATGACAACTGAAACCTTGACTTCGTTTATCCCCCCCCCCCAATTTCTCTAACCTTTTAAAAAGCCTGATGTGTGTGTTACTGTCCACGTTTCTACACTCTTCCCCAAAATTCTGATTTCCCATGATAGACCTCTAGTTTATCATACAGCCAATACAAACCAATATTTTTCACTTTATACAAAAACATTAAAGAAAATTTATGGATTTTGAAAATAGCATTCCACTGGAGGTCTACAAATGATGTGTATTTTCCAGTGTCATACACAAAATATCATAATGTATGAACTATATGAGAAATGGAAAAATATTAGAGATAAATTCTGATATGAAGTCAGCCAAGAGATAGAGGAAATTTAACTACTATCCGGGTGATGTGACCATCCCGTACTGGAGAAATCTGGGTCAAGGGTCGAGTGATATGAACATGCTGTCATCGGACAAAATGAGTGGAGGCCAAGTGACGAACTTACAATCATGAGCAAAGGCCAGGGTGATGGAAAATACTCATTATTAGTGCACAAACTTCTTGGAGTATAATCAAGACTCATTTGGCACTTAGAAGAGGGCTTTTGCACTATTTCCATCGATACACGAATATGGAATCCAATGTGTGTAAGCCATGACTGGAAGAGCACTGGCTCCTGCAAGTGAGTAATTTCCATGCTCAGCATCGTATTCTTGGCTGCTGTGACCAGCGGCGCAGGTTGTATTACGGAAAATTGAAAATTACGAAAATATGATAAATGTCACAAATAACCAAATACATACTACATATAGAAATGATATAGAGTCTGTGCAAAAAAAAATAAATAAAAAAAATCTATAACTATCTGGATGAAGCAAATCAAAAGACAAATATTGACATTGGAAAATGGCAAAAAAGCTTTAAAATTTTATGCAATATAACTTTGCAAAGGGGTGGTACAGAGTCTTGTCACCACTCATGAGTGTCCACGCACCTCCAGCCTACATGCCACATACCCATGATATTTGCCACTTCTGTAAAACACTGCCGGTATTTTCAACCCTGTGATTTCTGTGATGCAAACAGATCCAACGGGTTAAGGGAAAGTCACAAAAGAACAGAAAAACATTATTATAAGGTAGAGAAACAACCTGCCAAAAGTAGAGATACAACAACAGTAAGTCAAGTGCTTGCTGAGGCTCCTATATCCAGCAAATGGAAAAGAAACATACACCATAGATAATATGACAGGACTTGTATTAGTGGAGGCTGGTTGGTCTTTACGACAGTAATGAGCGATCACAGAACATTCTCAAATAGATGCGATTCTAGATTCAAGAGTGCGCGTGCACGCACATACACACACGCATACACACACACACACGCGCATACACACACACACACACACACACACAAAAAGTGGAAAGTGGAAAGTAGAGGACATTTACTTGAGACTGATGATGACTACTTCTACCACCACATGGGCATAAGCAAAAAGATGTTCAATGTAGGGTTAACACACAGATTGGCTGTGCACTGCTAGACAAGGTTCAGGTACTCAGCTAATTATCTGTTTCATGCTATGGCTAAACATACTTTCAATTGTTACAATAGATATCTTGTGTATTCTGCATCTTACTATTATCATTCTAATGCTCTCCAACTGTGATCCTACCATAAAGATTATCCATGGAATGGGTTTTGAAATTTGATAATGGTGAATTCCATTTAAAGTATACTTTCCTGATATAATAGTTTTAGTCCACAGTAAACAACTACTGGGAATAATATGGCCTCAAGTGATCAAGTCCTGACAGGTCTGACTTAACACAACCCAGCTGAGATGGAGATGAATATCCCCTGCCAAACCCTCTGTTCTAAGTTTTTGTGCTTATAATGGGAGTTTTTGACATTCATGTGGTGCTTGTACATGACGTTATTATTGAAAAAAGGCGTCACTAAAGAATCAATAACACTGACCTTACAGCCTTGAAGATATTCAATTAATGATCATTTTCATCAAATAAACTTGTCTTGCAAATGAATAACAAGTTATTTAATCATCCAAATAAATAAAAATAATATTAAAAGGAGGTGAGATTCACATGATCACTGAGGGAATACTGACCAAATTCTCCACTGCGCATGCACGGGGTCTCTCGTACCCATTCTGTGGGTACAAGTGTCATGATTTCATTGGCCAATTGTTTGGCAGTTAATTTAATAGCCAATGGGGAAACAAGGCATGAGGAAACTGCCAATGAATGAACAATAGCTAAATCAGAAGCTATGAAATTCAATTTTCAAATTAGTCTTGTCATGGCTTCCGTGTGTGTAGCGTGTCATATCAAACCATACCAAGATATAAAAAATATTTTAAAGACGATGAGGCTAGCTTGAAACTATTACATGAACACAGAGTGCTACTCTCTGAAGTGCTTTGCGACCAGCCATCCCTCATGCTCATACAGACCTCTCCGGCACTCCGGCTCCCGCAAGCCACTCCATTCATATTGACGACCCTCACCCGGCCCCTCCTCTGCATAGGTATGTTGTAAGGTATATTTTCACTCAAGTGACTAGATGTACAGTACTTTGCATGTGTGGGAACGACCACCCGATGCTGATTCTGTCCAAAGCTCTCTCCTAACATGAATACTTGGAGGATTCTTTGTTTTCCTGGGTGGGGGTGGGGGGCGACAGCCCCCCAACTGGGGGGTCGCAGAGGGCATAGCCACCTGCAGTATTTAATTCTCATACCTACAACCAACATGCCTGATGCCGAGTAGGTCCGAAAGTTTCCTGCCACGAATACGTGGAGGATACTTTGT
>NW_027213619.1:102500-107500 GCF_042767895.1 Penaeus vannamei | reverse complement strand
ATACAATTTTGATAATAAAAACCAGTCAGATTCGAATAAAGTCTTTCTTTGTCAGTCCTCGTGAAACACTGACAAAGCTTACAGTTTAGACGAATGAATAAATATTAAGGGAAAGAGAAAGGTAAAAGGTGGGAGGAGAGGAAGGAGGAAAAAAGTCGGGAGGGTGGGAGATTTGGAGCGGGAGACAGAGAGAGAGAGGAGAGGAGAGAAGAGGAGAAGAGAAGAGGAGATGGAGAAAAGGGAGAAAAGGGTGATGGTGAGAAGGGAAAGGGAGAAAGAAGAGGGATGGGGGGAAGAGAGAGGGGGAGTATGGAGGGGAGAGAGGCAGGAAGGAAGCGAGAGGATGGAGGATGGAAGAAAAAGGAAGCAAAGGACACAATGATTAATGGTTAACAAATAAATGTGCTAATCAAAGGTCATATAGAACAATGGTAAATTATTTTGGCGAAAACGGTAAAAATGAGTTAACGATTTAGGATGAAATGTGTTAGATCTCAAAGGTTGTAGAGCGCTGTAGGATAGTATGGTAGTGAAAAGGTTAATAGGGGGAAGTAAATGGAGTACTCCAGGGATTTGTAAAAGGGGAATGGGGAAAGAGAAGGGAATCGCGGTGCACATGGAAAAGGGGAGGATGGGGTGTTCTGGGGGTAGAGTGGGAGGAAGAAGGGTTGGGGGAATTTGAGGAGGAGGAATGTGGATGTCGGCAAATACTTTGAATGTAGAGGGAATAGGTATAGAGGGATTGGGTGGTGGACGAGGGAGTGGAGCTTTCTCTTGGGTCATGTTTAGGAAGTCTTGGATGTCATCAAGAGTTTCTGGAGGGGAGTTGAGTAGGGAGGTCTGAGAAACAAAGGTTCTCTTGTTAAGGGGAGACGAGAGGATAGACGTCCGAGGAGCTGAGGGAGAGGTGGGTGTACATGATGTGATAGATGGGATGGACCGTTTACATTGTTCGGTGCGACAGGTAAGTGAGGAGGAGGGGTAGGCATCGAGGAAGTGGGAGATTAGAGTATCTGGATTTAGACTGTAAAGGAACTTGTCTTGGCGAGAGTTTGAGTAGATGTAGGATGGTTTGGGGTAAAGGGAAAATATACTGGGGGAGATGCTGAGACATCTTGAGAAGATGGGAGGGGAGTGCAGCGAAGTGTAGTTTTGGAATGGGTAGAAAGAGAAACCTGATCGGTATGTTTCCTGTCTGAATTTGAGTACTGCTTCCTCACATTCGATCTTGTAGACAGGGTAGGCTCCAATAAAATACTTTATGGGGGCCACCACAATTGGCACACGTACGTGGCTGAGCAGAAAAAACGAGCTTAGCCAGGTTGGTCACATACAGGGCAACAGGCTGTGGAGCAACAGTGTGTGTCTGGGTGGCCAAAACGCCAAACACCTCCGACACTGATGGGGAAGGGATCGATATGGTAGGACAAGGCAGAACATTCCACCAATATAACCTTCATGGCAATATTGGCACAGGATTTACGCTGGCCTCTGGGAGGAATAGTAGAGCACTGCACTGCCACCGCATCATAGTTGACGATGCAAGCGAGCAGGTTGTTTTCACAGGCTGACTCGGTCAAGACGGAAACAGTTCCGATGCAAGAATTAAGGGAAGAGTTAGATTGAGCAAGAATAGGTTTGCTAGTGAGGTCAGTCTGGGTAGACAGTGCACGAGCTTGGGACTCAGATGTAACTGAGACCGCGAACGATCGGAACGACTACGAAATGAATCTTTGCCTACTTGTTTTTAGAGGCCTTGTTGGAAGAGATGGGTATTGTCAGAGTATGGGGCCGAGACATTGTTGGAAGAGAAGGGTATTGTCAAAGTAAAGGGCTGTAGGGGGAATCATAAATAATCGATCCCACTAGGCTGGGCCAAAAAGAGTACTGGAAATGTTTACAAAGGAGAAATCAGTAGAAGGATGGTGTGGAGCGAAGTATTATTATGGGGAGGAGGACAATAAGGATGAAGAGTAGTAATAAAGAAGGAGGGGATAGACAATGAAGAAGACTTTGCAGTATAAGATGAAGGTGAGGATGTTGAGAGAGAGGAAGGGGTGTATTCTGAAGGTAGAGTAATGACCTGGGTGGATGATTCCGAACGGATCGAGTTGACAGCAAACATCCAGGAGGGGTGTATTAATATCAGTTGTTGGAGCTGTAGTCAAAGTTGAGGAAGGGAAAACCAGAGAAATCAAATTTTGATAGGATAATTGATGAAGGAACAAGCCTTTAATGCCCATAAGAATAAAAAATCTTCAATGCTAGCCATCGTGAGAGGTCGTGTAAAGAAACGGTCGACCATTTGGGGTCTCCATAAGGATTAAATGCTTGGATATTAACCAAGGGAATACCATGCTCATGATTCCTGGAGCCCATTCATGAATCACACAAAGCTAGCCTTTTATCCTGTCAGCATGGTTCTCACACCTTACGAAGTGGATAGAGGAAAGGGATGAAAAAGAGAAGGAAAAGACCATGCAAAATTAGTTGAGGAGAGGGCTGAGGTCCAAGGGAGGGGTCATCCCCTATATTGGGCTTCAGTCTCCTTCTCCCAAGTCCCATGACAACAACAGGCAAGGGATGGTGGGGGGGGAAGGACACAAATAACAACGTTTTACCATTTATTCACAACATTTACCTCTACATATATATACCAATCTGTACATCAATGGTAATTACATGATTTTACCCAACATAAGTTGTTCCTCAAACTATTTCAACAAACCATGTACATATATAAGGACAACTCATCCATGACATGCTGATCTAGAGAGCACATTCTCTTTAAAGTGATCTCAGCACAATTTTTCTACAAATAGTTTTTGAATATGTTACAGTTCTGCAAGACATGATTAGGAGTGACATTCCAACACCATACCATTTTGAGTATTTGAGATATGATCCAGGTATAAATTTATTCTACAGCTACTTGAACCAAAAGCAGCATTTAAATGTCAGTACACTTCGGAAATTCAAACAGAGAATCTGGAATGAAGGAATTGTACAGGAATGTATTAAAATCTATGGACAACTGTGGTCATAAATCATTAATGGTAAATAAAACTATGCAATGTACAAATAAAATATTCTACATCAGTAATGACCACAGTACCATCTAATTAGCACATTTTTTTCGACACATTTCATCATATTCACAACCACATGCATTAACATCTTTGTGCATTTTCCTCATAGCAAAACATTAAATATTGCTTGATAATGGTAGCTGTTAAGATATACATATAAATCCCAATCCAAATGCAACAATAAAAAAATTAGTAACTTCCCATGTCTCTTTTGCAAATTATCTTTAACTATCATCTTATATTATGGTAAACCAAACATGTACCACAAACAAGGATCTAAATTTTAACAGCAATTTGGCTTCCTTAAGTATCTAGTTTCTATGATCCCCTATCATGTCTGTATTTATCTTGAAAGACACGTAGGGATAATACTCGCTGGTGTTAAATCCCAATCCTGGAATGTCGACAGTCTGCAAATAAAGTTTTTCAATTAATATCCAGGGTAAGTAAAAATGCAAAGCTTTATAGTCATAACCTTCAATATCCATACAAAACAGGATTCACTAATTGACATCAATCATTAATGAGAGACTTACATCCCCAGCTCCTCCTGTTGCAGAAGAATCAAGGTGAGAATACAGCTGGTTTAGAATATCACGTAGCCGCTTCATACTCTTCCTGTTTGGATGCACAAGAATAGCCTGGAAATTGACAGGCAAGCCATATCTGAAATACAAATAAAAAGGCAAAAATCTGAATTAATATCATGAAGATTCCCTCTACATTTCGCATTTTTCCCTTTAGAACTTCACTAATCATGAGTCTGACACAGTACTAAGCTTATGATCATCATGGACACAAACCAAATGAAGTCTGAAGTATTTATAAATAAATCCTTTTTCTACAATGAAAAAAAAAAGTTTAGTTTTCTTTTCTATACGGGTTTCTGAGTGATTTTTTTACTTTTTAATTGTGAATCTAGCAGACTTGATCAAGCATAACCTCTCAAAACTAAATATTATTTATTTGTCCATGTGAAGAAGTAAAATTGAATTTTCATAATGAATAGGATGTATACCAAGCCCCATTCTTCATACTCACTCTGAACTAATCATATAAGTGCTACCTGGTTTTGGTCCCGACTCTTTTTTTGTGTGAACCAACATACTAAGTATAAAATGAGACTTTTTTAATGTATGGCAAATACAACCCACCCATAAGCTACCCCATACCATTTCTACTCCATTCAACAATTCAACATTTCCCATTTGCACATCATGGTTTACTATGTTTTTTTGTTCTTTCTCTTCCTCCTTCACTCCTCCTCTACCTATGACACTTCATTATGAGTCACAGCAGCATGACAAATTTTCTGGTAAATAAAGCTGTTACAAACATTGAAAAAAAAAAAGTTTTCTGCAGCTGAGCAAGCAAAGTATGGCTGAGGAATTGCAATCTCTACACACACTTCTAAATGTCTGCAAGACAATTACCTTAGAACAGATTCAACAAACACACGGATGGCCTTCACATGCATCCAGCAGATGAAGCATTCGCTGAAATTCACTTTCAACCAGCGCACTAATGGCCCCTGTAAATATAAACAGTGTGCTGTGTCAAAATATATACATCCACAGTACAGATGTTTAATTGCAATTTACATTATATTACAGCACACATAAGATTCAAGTTATAAAACTTTGCAAACAAAAAAAAGCTTTTTAAAAATTATTTTCCTTACAAAGTGTCTTTTCTTGTCACTGATTAGCTTTGAAAGTTCATTCTTTCCAGCAGTCAATTCCTCTTCATTGTAGGTGAAGTCACGTACAATGAACCTTGTAATTAGAAGTAAACAACAAAATTATTACAAAATCTATATAGAAATATATATCTGGAAAAATAACCCTCAATAAACCTTACAAACTGAACAATGTATGTGCAATATTATCTATCTATTTATCAATCAGTTAT
>NW_027213619.1:87500-92500 GCF_042767895.1 Penaeus vannamei | reverse complement strand
CCTTTAATAAAATTTTAATGCAAATAGTTCTATGTTTCAGAAATAACCACAATCCTTGTTAACTTATGATTATTTTCATACAGTCTTCATTTTTTAATATTACGACTTCCCATACTTCTTTCAAAGACCTTCCAATTTTTAAAGCACTCGATGGCAGATTACTTTTGAATTTATCATGCATTTCCATCTTCTACAGTAGTGTAATGAGGTACGAAGATAAAAAACTGAATGTCTGTTTGTCTGAAAAAAGGGTTAACAACACGAGCTTCTTTACTTCATTATAAAAAAAATCACAAATAAAACATGCCATAGTTATATAATGAATATGAATCACATCATCATTATGGAGCTAACGCCGACGGGGGCGCATCGCCGCATTTACCATCCGTTTTCACCTCCGACGGTTTCATATTTAGTTACATTTAAACAAAACGGTGCAAATGATTAACGAAACAAGAAATGAAAGGGAGATATGATTATGTACCACACAGGAAAATAACAATACACTTACACATTACACGCAGACACCTACATGCACAGTGAATTTAACACGTGCTGAATCCAATTATATAAGGCAACTAATTAGACGGAAAAGGAATTGGCCATCCTATCGAATCCTCTCTCGGCTTAAGAGTGTCTGTTCCTCTACAAACATGAAAATTCAGTTCAGGTAAAGATAAACTATCCTTAATGGGACGACGGTGTTTCTTGGATACACTCTAGACACCACTCTCGTTCGCAGGGCAGTCAGCTGATTGCAATGTTGAAAGCTGAAGAAGACAACCCCACTCACCCACTTGGTTGAATAGATAAAGGTAGGGGGTGCCACTTAAGGCCAGAGAGGATTTTAGACTGTGTCTATGGATGTCAAGGTGGTAATTCTACTGACTGAATTTATGATGACATGATGACGTTTTTAGATACGAACTGAATTTTACCATCTTTGAATGTCTAAGGATTGTTTTATTTCTGGCTTTTAAGTTAAATTCGCTAATCTCCGACTCAAAATATTATGTCACTGATTTCCCCATTTATCTGATGACAATTCATACGACTCAGTGTGAAATACAAAATAGAAAATAATTAACGCATTGAAATCTCTTTTTTTTCTTTTTCTCTCGAGTTTTCTATCGCCCCATTCTCTCTCTCTCTCTCTCTCTCTCTCTCTCTCTCTCTCTCTCTCTCTCTCTCTCTCTCTCTCTCTCTCTCTCTCTCTCTCTCTCTCTCTCTCTCTCTCTCTCTCTCTCTCTCTCTCTCTCTCTCTCTCTCTCTCTCTCTCTCTCTCTCTCTCTCTCTCTCTCTCTCTCTCTCTCTCTCCTTTTCTTCATCACACACTTCTATCCGTCTATATCTCTGTGTCTCTCTACCCTCTCTCCGTTCTTCATCTCCTACCTCTATCCATCTCTCCCTCCATACCGGGTTCCCGCACATCTTTAGTCTAATTTTTTCTTTCTCGGAAAATTGTCAACATTTGACCCTGATCTTTACTGACGCAACCGTTTACTTAAGGTCCGTGTGCAAAAAATATATGTATATATGTAATAATAATAATAATAATAATAACATAAGTCTGGCGCGCAATCTATTCGAGAGGGTGGTAAAATATTTTTCATCTTAGTTACTGACGTGACAAGTAGGCCTACACATTATAGAGTGTGTATTCAGGGAGAAGTGGCTCCAGGTCTTAAAAAGTCTTTAAAAGGTCTTAAATTTCATCAGCTTATACCTTATACAAGAACTCTGACCTGCCTTTTTTTCCTTCCCTCTCTTCTCTTCTCTAGTTTTCTTCCTTTTATTTCCTTGTCTGTCTTTTTTTTGTCGTAGGTTTCAGTCATCCCCTCATAGTGTGTAAAAGCACTGATAATTAATCAACGTTGCATAAAAACAAAAAAGGATATGTATTGTACATGTAGTAATGGTTATATAGAGAGCAGGTAAATGAAATTTGACATACTGGCTTTCCCGTGAGATGTCTGGGAAAACGAAAGGGTCCTAGTCATCCTGCCCTTGAGAAAAGGCTGAATGGTGTAAGCCTGGTCTTCACGAGGGACCTTGTCCATGGAACTTGAGGCATGCAGTGGTTGCTGAAGGCAGATCAACTGGAAGACTTTGGGTCAGCTGTAGTACCCATTGAAGTTGTGCCTTCCGCAAAACTGGAGGAGCTTTCGCGTCATGTCACGAAGAAAATGTCGAAAGAAACGTAGTTCTTTGGTTTAATCCATGGCTCTCCTTTTGTATCTTTCTAATTTTTGTATAATGAGTGTGCATGCCTATATCATAAGGGTGGGAGAAGCTGGGGTTTGTAAAGTGCTCCAGTACCTTGACTGTCAAAGAACCTTGGGCATTCTTCTCGAATCCTTTTCTGTAGGCATTATTTATGACTTTCATAACTTTGCTGGTAGTCAGTGTCCAGTAATGAGATGCTGTTGTGTCATTGAGAGGCCATACTTGCTCTAACAGATGTAGTCGCCACGCAGATACGGTGTGTTTATTGTGCAATCGTTAGTATGTAGAGGGATTTGTGGATGTGTTGCAGAAAATCATATATGAGAATATTCCGCAATATGGGGTGGATCCCTCTGGTAAAAAAGTGTGTATTTTTTCAGATGATTATCCAGCGACAACTACCGGAAGTGTTGTATAGACTGCTATTTATTAAGGATTTCTAGAACCCTGTCACTGCCTCTTGCTCGGAGTGCCTAGTCGGAGGCAACAGCTGTGGTCAGTGCGATTTCAAAGGTGCCTTGGCCTGTGAAAAAGAAGACGGCAATCCGAGCACATAGTTTACTGTAAAGAAATTTTGTTATATGCAATTATCGTTTCAGACACCGAGATCGACCAGTAGTTATTAGTGTCCCTTTTGAGTTTTTCTTGTAGCCACTTGTGTGCTGCGATGCAGTATTGACAAGAGGTGTCAAATAGGCCAGTTCTTGAACACACGCCCTTAGCATATGTGAACTAATATCCTCCTGCCTCTTTAGTATCCAGAACCAGATGAATCTTGGTAACGTTGTATCTGCGGAAATGTTGGAGAGGTTTCTTGACACGTTGGTTTCATAGAAGAGGGTGCTCTCTGGGGTCAATAACTTGCAGTATAATACTAAATGATCCCCAAGAACTTTTGCATTTGCAAGTTAATGAAGACTGTGATTCAACAGTTTGCGTTTGGTTTTATCTTCACCATTCATGTAAGCAACAATCTTCTTGCAGACTCTTTTAGCGAGGGTTCTATTGTGCCTCATATGATGTTTTTATATGTATTTACGTAAGCTATTTGATGGAATCCTGCGTTTATGACTAAACTGCAGTTCATGAGTGGGTTTTGAAATAAAAGTTAAAACACGTATTGTGCAGGTTATCTACGTCAGGCTTTCACACCTTTTCATCACAACGGTGTCCCTTCCCCCTTACCCTCTGACTCACTCACTCACTCACTGTTCCTCTGCATTTGGCAAAGTGGTCGCAGATCCCGCTCTGCTTAGTGAAGAACAGCTCTTGCGGTCTTGTATCCTATGCTGGCGTGGGAGGCGTTGAAACCGGCGAAGCGACACGAAGCAATCGCGGACCTGACACGCAATATTTATTTAGACTACAGTGCAAATGATTCGACGCTTGGTAGCATGACCGACTTTAATGGCGTTTCGATGGCGTGTTTTTGCTTAATGAATCCTATCCTGCTCGGCCACTACTATGCACCACGTCCCTGAGTTTGCGGTCCTCACTGTCCCCAAGCGTCCTCGTAGTTCTTATCAAGGTCTAACCTTGGCTCTTGCCTCGTCAGCGTGCACGTCAGCAGTTGCATTTGAGGCTGTTCTGTCACTTTTGAGGAGGGGTACTGGTAAACCGTGGGATTAGGAGCTTGACGTGTAACTATATATATATATATATATATATATATATATATATATATATATATACATATATATATATATATATATATACATATATATATATTATATATATACATATATATATATTATATATATACATATATATATATATATATATATTTATACAATATGTATAATATATATATATTATATATAATATATATAATATATATAATATATATATATATATATATATATATATATATATATATATATATATATATAGTACCTCTTTCTGTCTGTCTGTCTGTCTGTCTGTCTCTCTCTCTCTCTCTCTCTCTCTCTCTCTCTCTCTCTCTCTCTCTCTCTCCCTCTCTCTCTCTCTCTCTCTCTCTCCCTTCCTTCCTTCCTTCCTTCCTTCCTTCCTTCCTTCCTGCCTTCCTTCCTTCCTTCCTTCCTTCCTTCCTTCCTTCCTTCCTTCCTTCCTTCCTCCCTCCCTCCCTCCCTCCCCCTCTCTCTCTCCATCTCCTCCCCTCTCCCTTTCTTCCTCTCTTTCTCCATCCCTCCCTTCCCCCGTCTCTCCATCGCTCCCTCCTCCCCCTCTCTCTCTCTCTCCCTCTCTCCATCTCCCTTTCTTCCACTCTTTCTCTCTCTCTTTCTCTCTCCCCCCCCTCTCCTTCTCCCAATCCCTCTCCTTCCCCCTCCCTTTCTCTCTCTATATCTATCTATCTCTTTCTCTCGCTATTGCTCCTTTTCTTTTTCTTTCAATTGCTCCCTTCTCCCCTCTCAGTTATTTTTTTTCATTTAACCCTCAGTCTCATCTTCTTACTATACTTCTTACTTCTTATATTTCTCCTACACTTGTTTTATCTCAGTATATAGTTCATATTTTATCATTTCAGGACCAGAATGTCGCTGGAAGGTGAAATAAGCAGTGAGGTGCATGAGGATCTGGAGGATATCCCCTCTACTGAATGGGAAAAAAGTTTAGCAATTTCTCCTACAGCATTAAGATGCATAAGTGCCCCATATGACGAAGATGTTGACCTAGGTGTCGGGGAAGTTCAAGAATTTGTAAATGAGAGTGATAATAAAGAGAAGAGGAGGAAGAAGTCACATCACAGGAGATTTACTGTTCCTGTTGTAACAGCAGATATGCAGGAAGTTGTA
>NW_027213619.1:80000-82500 GCF_042767895.1 Penaeus vannamei | reverse complement strand
CGTCCGAATCTACGGGCGTGAAGATGTGGTCTATTGTGGACTTACCAGGAGTGAATCCAGATTGCTCCGGCCTCCGTTGCCTTACAGGTGGTCTGGGACACGTATCAGAATTTGAGCGGGAACCTTGCCTGGTATACTGAGCAGTGTGATGCCTCAGTGATTGCTGCAGTCCCATCGGCCCCCTTTTTCCCTTCCAGAGTGGGATGACCTTGTATTTGGTTGTGATATCAAGATTTAGTATGTAAGGGAAATTACCAAAGATGTGATAGGTGATTTTGTCCATTTCATTAAACAAATGTCTAAATACATGTATATTAGTATATTTGGTTTTGTATATGCTTGTAGAAATGTTGATCATGAATATGCTGTTTTATAGAATTCAAGCTGTTGGAATTAAATGTAAGCTAGGAAGTTTTTTCAGCCAGTGCTTGTTCATGATAAAAAAAAAACACATCCAAATACATGATTTTTTAATTGATTGTGAAGACAGAATTACATATATACTTTCTGTAAAAAAAGGAGAAATGTGTAGTATGCATACCAAAAAGCACAATTAGTGTTTAAAAGATGCTTTCCTTTCTTGAACTGCATGATATAGACATGAATTATGAATTTGTTTCTAACGCACACAGATATTTGTTGGCAATTTTAAATTTGACAGCGATTGCTGTAAATAAACATACTTTTAATATTGTTTTATTTCTTTTATTGAGTTCAAATTATCTCTTTTATGAGTATAGAAAGTATTGTTTGCTATGTGATTTATATGTAGTGAAAACTAATGTTATTGGCTTCAACCACAGATTTGTATGTACCCAGTTTTGTACAAACTGGTGATGCATTTATTACAGTTCTAATGAAATTATGGCGAAGTTTCTGGAATTTATCCTCCCCTTTTAACTATTAAGTGCTAGGTGAAGAGTTTTCTAATGTTTCCAAGCAAAAGATCAGAAATTCCTATCAGGTAACAGAAGTATGCTTTACTGGAATGGCGTTTGTGTGTGTGTGTGTGTGTGTGTGTGTGTTCGTGCGAATGAGTTAGAATGTGTGCATGCTTCCGTGTATGCGCGTGGGCTTGCTTGTTTGTGTATGTGCTTGCTTGCGTATGAAGGAGAGAGAGAGAGAATGTGTGTGTGTGTGTGTGGTGTGCGTATGTATGTATGTATGTATGTGTGCGTGTGCGTGCGTGCGCGCGTGACGCACGCCTGCGTGTGTTTGTGTGTGTGTGCGTGTGAGAGAGCGAGCAAGCGAGAAAGGGAGTGAGAGTGTGTCCGTGCATTTTTGCGTGTGTGTGTACTTGCGTGCGAGTGAGAAAGCGAAAGAGAGAGAGAGAGTGTGAGTGTAGGACGTGTATAAAACCCAGTCTTTCCTGAACAATGCAATATTAAATGCCGTCTTCAATTCCCTAATGTTTTAAGAAACATTGACGGCTCAGCTAAACAAATATTTAAAAAATGATAACATATGCATTTCCCATGCCATTAGAACGATCAATTGCAAATATGTGAAGAGCCGCGAGAAGTAGAAAAAATCACCACAGAACATTTTCAAACAGCATTTGGATCCACTTTCATTACACATATGTTCCTACATCCCGTGATTATATAAAAGCTGATATACAAGTTCATTTGATATTTCTATACTTAAGACATTACTTAAACATCTGTAATTGCCGAAACAAGATACGAAAAAAAATGAAATTTGAATTTCGCGCTCTTTTTTGTGACAGTCATCATTTCCAAGGATCTCGAAATTAAAACGTATATTGGGACTTTTTTTTTTTATGAAAAAAGACATTGAAAGGTAATTTGCTAAATGTTAGTATAGGAGAGAATTGTTAGAAGTTTAATTCTTCGAACAGAAATTAAAAACATGTAGTTGTAATATCAAAACACTATTACATGTCAGAACGTGTTAGGTGAATCCACAGGTAGTGTCAAATTTGTCGTTTATTTTGGGTGTTGTATTTTTCAATGACTATGGAGACATTACACGTAGATCATCAATCATATAAGTGTGCTTTAGTAATTAGTGTAAATCTTCGTTCGATCTGAAACCTAGAAACTATTTCGTTTTGTTTACAGTTACCATTCTCAAAAGTGTTTGTAAGGATCATTACCTTTTGTATTTCTCGTTAGATGTAACGACTACACTGCACTTCAGTAAATCGGTATAATCATTATGATGATGTCATGCCAAAGGGGCAGAAAACGGCAGTGTAAGGATATTGTTTAATTAGAAATTGATACTGTCATTGTGCATCCACACAACAGTTTTTATTCAGTTTTATTTGAGATGGCCAACACAGGCTGCTTCTCTTGGCAGTTGTAGTTTGTTTGTTTTTATGTTAACGCCTTGGATCAGGGAGAATGACCGTCATGTCGTGAAAAAGATTTGGTGGAGGGCTGGGGGATGTGAATATGCCATCTTGAGAAAATTCAACCGAGGCCTGGGCGACAGGAAATGACAGCCAGTGACAATCTGCCACATGTACACAGTC
>NW_027213619.1:47500-52500 GCF_042767895.1 Penaeus vannamei | reverse complement strand
CTCCGGGTCCACTTCAAAACCCCCCAGTGGTCAAATGATCACCCTAGGGTGTTTCATTTGGACAGGCTGAGGGAGGGGGAGTGTGCCCGCGGGTTTGCTGAGGCAATCTCTGATCGTTTCGCAGTGCTTGGCAGTCTGACAGACCCTGTTCTTCTGTGGGATACCTTTAAGCGTGAAACGCTTGATGCAGCTCAAGATACGATTGGTGTACGCCCGAGAGCAGTACAGAATTCCATCTCGCGGGAGACACTGGAAGCCACAGATGCATGTCGTGCGGCTCGTCTGACGGGATCGGGAGGTAGAAGGCCATTTCTTAGTAAATGACCTTCGTCCTGCATACCAAGCCCCGAGAAAGCTGAACTCCAAGCCCTCTTCACAGGTGACAGCAGTTCGCTCAGTAAGTGGTCAGATCGTTTCAGATCCTGTTGCGGTGCGGGGACGTTGGGCTGAGTATTTTGAGCAGCTGTACCAGGTGGACCCACCAACAGTTAACTTGGATGCGGGTAGTGTCGAGATCCCGCTGCCGGATCCACCTATCAGTGAGGACCCTCCCTCCCTAACTGAAGTTAGGGGGGCGATTTCCAAGCTGAAGAGTGGTAAAGCAGCTGGTATCTGCGGCATACCAGCTAAAATGTTAAAGACTGGTGGTGAACCTATGGCACGGGGGTTAAATGCTGTCCTGGCTGCCATCTGGCAGTCCGGTTCCGTTCCTCCTGACCTGTTGAGGGGTGTGGTCATCCCTCTCTGGAAGGGGAAGGGGGACCGTTGGGACTGCAGCAATCACCGAGGCATCACACTGCTCAGTGTACCAGGCAAGGTTCTCGCCCACATCCTTCTGAGACGTATCAGAGACCATCTACTGAGGCACCAGAGACTGGAGCAATCCGGATTCACTCCTGGTAAGTCCACAATAGACCGTATCCTTGCGTTTCGAGTCATTGTAGAGCGCCGTCGTGAGTTCGGGCGTGGGCTGCTCGCAGCCTACATCGACCTCAAGAAGGCGTTCGATACGGTGCATCGGGAGTCACTTTGGGAGATCCTGAGGCTGAGAGGAATACCAACAAGGATTATTGGACTAATAGCAAGCCTGTATACTGGTACTGAAAGTGCTGTAAAGTGTGGTGGGGGCCTGTCGAGCTTCTTTCCTGTTAGTTCAGGAGTGAGGCAAGGCTGTGTCCTTGCACCAACTCTTTTCAACACTTGCATGGACTGGATACTGGGCAGAGCTACTGTTCAAAGTCATTGTGGGGCAACGCTGGGCAATATCAAGATTACAGACCTTGACTTTGCTGATGACATTGCCATTCTATCTGAGTCTTTGGAAACCCTAGTAGCGGCTCTCGATGCATTTAGCAATGAAGCGAAGCCCCTGGGTCTAGAGGTCTCCTGGACCAAGACCAAGGTCCAGGAATTTGGGGACTTGATAGGAGAACCTGTTCAGTCGGTACGTGCTTGCGGCGAGGACATTGAAGTCACAGAGAGCTTTACATACCTTGGTAGTGTAGTTCATAACTCTGGGCTGTCAGACCATGAAGTCAGCAGACGGATTGGCCTGGCAGCAGGGGTCATGAACTCTCTCAACAAGAGTATTTGGAGATGTCGGTACCTGTGCAGAAGGACCAAGCTTCAGGTTTTCAAGGCCCTGATAATGCCAGTTTTGCTATACGGTAGCGAAACCTGGACATTGTCCTGTGCCTTGGAGGCTCGTCTTGAAGCCTTTTGCAATAGGTCCTTGCGCCAGATCATGGGGTACTGTTGGCGGGACCATGTGTCCAACCAACGGTTGCACCGTGAGACCGGCACAAGCCCTGTTATCTGCACAATCCGGGATCGCCAACTCAGGCTATATGGCCACCTGGCTCGCTTTCCTCAGGATGATCCTGCCCATCAAGTCGTCTCTATTCGAGACAACCCTGGGTGGAGGAGGCCTTTGGGACGACCGAGGAAGTCATGGCTTGGGCAGATCGACCAAACCTGCCGTGAAGAACTAGAGATGGGCCGAGTCCCTGCCTGGCGCCTAGCCATGAGGGATCCTCGTAGGTGGAAGCGAAGGGTGGATGCGGCTATGCGCCCCCGTCGGCGTCAGCCCCCATGATGATGATGATGATATACATACATGTATAGGTATATATACATACATGTATAGGTATATATACATACATGTATAGGTATATATATATACATGTATAGGTATATATACATACATGTATAGGTATATATACATATATATAAAAAACATTTATATACATATATATAAAAAACGGATGTGATAGCTTTTTTAACTCTAGATGAAGACTGCGCACACAAACGAGATAAAAATTTCATATAGATTATATTACAAAGCAGGTATTACTGTGTACTATTATCTTAAATATGAAATAATCAGTATCTCGCTTATACATCCTAGTTCAAAAATCCAACTTTTAGTTACCATTCATATTGAATTGCCCTTTACAGCAGTAACAACCAATTTCAAATCAAATCAGATTTACCGATGCTGTGATGTACCAACCGTTGAGCGAAGTCTAATGGAAATACATCAATCCTTACTTAAACAGCTTTTTTCAAACCCGATATTGTACTCGGTATATGTACAGATCACTTTGTAAGCTACAACATATTACCAGAGAGTTTCGATGGAAGCATATTTCATGTGTAAAAGGACACAAAACACAAATTTTAATTTCTGATATTGGTATAAAAGTGTTTTTTGAACATTCATGAACTAATATATATGCGCAATGTCATAATCAAATGCCATACGCATGATTGCACCAAGCAGAAGTCCACATTGGTGTACCTAGGCGCTCATTAGCAGCGTACCTCCCCAGGTGTTTAGTGGGTTTCATGTTTGCTGCCTGAGAACTAACCATAGCTGGGCATTAATACTTGTTTGGTAGTTTCCTCATATATGTACGTATACTATACGCCAGCTAACTGACCCCTTTTCCACCTGCCCCCCTTCTGGGACAGTCCCCTTAAAGTATTATTTTCCTTCTTAAAATTAATTTCCTTAAACAATTTTACAGGTATTCTAGTTGGACTTGCATATATATGGGGCCCACTGAAAGCACTTGTTGAAATGATCAATGCAGCCATTACAGGACCATATTCATATGATAGAAGCCAAAGATCATTTGGCCAGTCCTATACATATATGCATGGAACAGTTGGCCCGGAACAAAATCATGGTAAGGGGATATAAGCAGATTGTATTTTACGTAGTCAGTTTTAATCATCTGTCATTTGAAATTCTAGATTCTAGATTCTAGATAATAGAAATCTTTTTTGTTTCTGGAATATGCAAGTAGGCCCATTTTATGATTCTGGAATTGCCAACATTATTTTTAAATTGTTTCTTACAGGTGCATGATAGTTAATCCAGCATTAGGTTTAGCAGTGAGAATAATCTTTTCTTTGGAATTTACACTTTTCAACAAACAGATAGAGGGAGGCAGAATTATGGATGGAATTTTGCTTATGACCAGTCTGAAGCAGGAGCATCTTCTCCATATGAAGGCGGTAAGTTTTCCTGTTATAATGAAGTAAAATAAGTGTGTTTATTATGTTGACATATGGTGATTATAATAAAACATTTAGGAAGCAAGGAAAAATTGTAGTAAATTAGGCACATATTGTTAGATGTGCCTGGTCTCTAGTCATCTAAATTCTTCTTATCCAAACCAAGTCTGTTGTGATCATCTTTTGAAAAACAAATAAAAAATCAAATAGATAAATTATGGTATATCTCCGAATACATACTATTTTGGTATACCTTCAATGTCTATGTGCAGTCATGCTTTCATGACTTTTTTCACTACAAGGTTATTAGTAAAGTAAATAATTTATTTTAGCCCTGATCATTCATGTCTTGTCACGGTTTACATCTGAATCCCAAGCTCGTGCACTATCTAACGTAACTAATCTCACCCCTTTCTTAATACTTATACTGGAACTGTTTCTATTCCCTCAAATGCTTGTCCTATGTATGGCAATGACTGGACAGATTGTGAAAATTACCTACTTTATTGCCTTGCTGAATATGATGCAGTGGCAGTACAGTGTTACACTCTTCCTCAAAGATGCTAGCGTAAATCCCACGTCAATATTGCCAAGATTAGCTTTCATAGACAAGACCTCCCCACATGAGGGTTATATTGGTGGATTGTCTCATCATGTCCAACAATATCAGCCCCTTCCTCATCAGTGTCAGAAATGTAGCCGTTTTGGCCACCCAGCCAAAAATTGTTGCTCCACAGCCCGCTGCCCTCTATGTACCCAACCTGGTGAAGACTGTTCAAATTGCCCTGCTCAGTCACATACATGTGCCAATTGTGGAGACTCCCATAATGAATTTTACAGGAGCTGCCCTGCCTATAAGTTTGAATGTGAGGTAGCAGTCCTCAGATTTACACTAGGCCTCACTCTACATGAGGCCAGACAGGAAGCACGACAATGAGACTTTTTTCTCTCAACTTATTCCAAAACAGTCCTTTGCTTTGCTCTGCTCCCCCACCATCTTCACAAGATGTTTCTGCATCTCCCCTGGTATCTCTCCCCTATACCCTAAACCCAAGTCGTAAGTCTATTAACCCTATCCACCAGTCAAATCCATTTTCCATTCTAAATCCAGGTGCTCCAATCTCTACCACTTCCCTGATATCTACCTCTCCTCCATACTTTATTTGTCGTACCAGAGAACCTGAACGTTCCACTCCACGCTCACCAACTACATTCTCTCCTAAACTTTCCTCTTCTTCTGCTCCTCAGATATCTTTCTCCTTTTCTCCTCCTCATAAGAGAACCTTTGTGTCTCAGTCCTCTTTACCCAACTCCCCTCCAGAAACCCTTGAAGACATCCAAAACTAATAAAGATGACCTAAAGGAACACTCCGCTCTCCCATCCAACCCCCAATCCCTTTGTTCTTACTCCTGCATTTGAAGTATTTGCAGATATCCATCCTCCTCCTTCTCAAATTCCCTCCACCCCCCTTCCTCCT
>NW_027213619.1:32500-40000 GCF_042767895.1 Penaeus vannamei | reverse complement strand
TGGGACTCAAGAGCACAACACAAAAACTGACGATATTTATCCTACCATAAATTATTCTTTCGATCATTAATATAATCTACTGGTTTGCCTATTTTTTAAACTTTGCACATTCTTGTAGTGATTCTTAATAAAATTATGAAGCTTAAGTCCTCACTGTCATAGCCATGTGGAAAAGAGAAAAGAAAAGTGAGTCAAGAACAATGCATTAAGCATTTTACCTGTGTTGTACTAAAAACCGAGGCAATGAGGCCTAAATTCCCATTTGCAACCAAATTTTCAAAAATAGTATTTCTCATACAGCAATTCAATTTTGATTAAAAACACTTCCTTACTGGTGTTCATCTAAAAAAATAATTGCTAGTTTATATGGGATTTCTAACATCTATCTTTTTCACAGATAGTGAAATAGCATGAAGAATGCATTTACTGCAATTTCCAAAGACAAGGTTTTGTGTCTTTGGAAGCACCTACAAAACACTGTACTTGGTTTGGGAAACAAGCGCATACAGAAAGGTAGCAAAAAAGGTTTCCTAATTCTTGGATTGGGCCTTTCACTGATATTTTGTTATATTCCCCCACCCCCTATTTCTTCTAGCTAGTGGCATACAGTGCGAAAATGATGATAGACTTGGGAAAAATATTATAAACATTAATTCAATAGATTTTTAGTCTTAAAACACTGCTTGACTACTCACCATACCCTCCTTGCTAACTGGGTTCGTTGAGTAATTATGTCTGTTGTATGTGAAACATGCTAGCTTTCAAAAGCTACCCCTAATGCTGTCACATTTACTTTTCTTCTTAAGCTTCCCATCATACATTTTAAACAATTATTCATGGCAGTAACATCTGACATTCTCATGGCAAGGTGTCAACAATAGAAAACTTTACCTTGGCGTCATTTTATATTTGGCACCTAATAGGAATGTTTGAGATTTCTGAGAATAGCATAAAAACATATTTTCAGAAATGCTCTACATATGGCTCAGTAAAAAAATCATTTTTTTTTACTGATATTGTTGAGATTATGAGAAAATTAAATCTAATATGGCACACATGAAAAAAAAAAAAAAAAATCACCAAGCAAATAACAGCAAACAAGTGCAACTTTGAAGAACCTCAAAATAATGATTAACCTAATCCGAATAAGAAATAAAATAAAAGCAGTTTAATTCATAAACAGAACTCTTGAAAGGAAAAAGGTGAGCAGAGTTGTATCAATGAATTTTCAATAATACTGAAAAAATAAAACATGAATAAAAAAATCAACAAACAGCTAGTCACGCAAACTAAATGGCAGTCACATATAATATCTAAAAAATCTTGCTGACATTCCTTCATAATAACCCACATAACTTAAAGGCAAATACTGCTGATTTAATACCATGAATAAAGTGATCTAAATATCTTCTAAATATCCTTGTAGTACTTTTAACAAAGTGATGAATTACTTTGCATCTATTAGCAATATAAACCCAAAAGAACTAAAATAATAACACATATTTAGTTAGATTACTTAAAGATATAGGAATATAATTCTTATATAACAACCCATTTCACTGAAAGTAATGCTAATTTGGTACCTTGAACAATGTGACCCCCCAATTATAAAACATCTGTCTAGGGGTGTAAAACACATGGCATGTGGCCCGCCACACTCCTACATGCAGCCCATGGCACATTTGCTATTTCAGTCTTACAATCAGCCATTTTACATGATTAAGTCAGTCATTTGTTTTTTGTGATTATTATTTTCACAAGTTTTTATTATTGTGTTTTGGTAATGAATAAAACAGCCTCCTACAGTTTTAAGTCAACCATAGGGCTGTTTTGTTGTGTTGACTCATGATTATTTGACAGGAATGCTGTATACTAAGGTGAAATGTGGCCCCCAGGGGCAAATGGGTTTGACAGCTGTGGTCCGGCATTTGTGACAGAGTGATAAATGAATCATAACGTATCTATGAGTAGTAGTAATAATAATAATAATAAAATCATTAGCTTAGTCATTCTTAACCCCCTGACCTGATGGGCCACACTCATAGCTTTATTTCCTCCAAGTTAAACAGCCAACCAAAATATTAAGGGTTATTGGTTTGGATACCCTGTGTCCCCATGGAGAGTATGCATAAACACTTCTTTTCATTGCCATTTTCTATCCACAATGTTGGTCTGGCTGGCTATGTATTGTAAGTTCCAATGTGTATAATGTGCATTTTGCACCTTTTTACAGTATGTGCTTATGCTTTCCCCAACAGTCTGTATGGTCTTGTATTTACAATAATACTGTCTGATGTCAGCTAGAATATGCCCAATCAATGTTCTCATATCCAATGATGATTTATAAAACAAAAATAAAATAAAATGGAAAGCTGATTGTCTTAACATTATTGTACATCAAATATGGCTGGAATGTAACCTTCCGGTGATGCGTTTTAGCCTAAACATTGTTATAAGGTGCAGAAAGTAGGAAATCAATGAAAACAGGAATAAAAATATGAGCTTTGCTTTTGTCACTAAAACAGTAAATAGTTAAGGATTACAAAGCAAAATAAATGTGCTAGACATCAACCAAAACAGTAAAATGTATCTGGCCTTTCCTTTGTACTACTGATTTTACTGCTTCACTGTAATGGTTTGTATGGCATTTTGTTATGGCACCATTTTCTGATATGTTGAAAGGTGCCCAATCTGTGTAAATTTACATCAAATCTAAAGAAAACAAAGGGCCCATGATAAGATATATAATGAAAAAGAGTCAATTACATTAGATAAAATGTTTAACCCATTAATGCCAGTATATTTTGAAGCCGAAAATAAAAGTTTCCGGGCGGCTACAAAATTGGCATGCAGGGCTGGCCCGAACTCTGCCCGTGTGCCAGGCATGGCCGGCTGCTGAGTCGGAGTGCGAGCCCCGATACAGCGTCTCACCGGTGGGATGCCCGGCAATTGTTTTTTCTGGGTGTCTCATATGTGGGACACCCGTCGTTAGCGGGTTAACTATAGTTCATCAATTCTGGTTTGCAAGCATTTCCCTGGTGGCAAATTATCTTAGTTACTGGTTATGATGTATGAAAAAGTAAGAAGTCTTGATGGAAAAATAATCCTTAGATTACAGAAATACCATAAACTACTTGAATATCACTTGCATTTTTTTCTTTCACTGATGCTTTTTATGTACATACAATACATACTGATACATGCATCAAAAACTAATAATGATATTGACGATGATGATGATGATGATAATATTGATAATAATGATGATAATAATAATAATAATAATAATAATAATAATAATAATAATATCAATCATAATGATTATGATGATGATAATCATGATTACGATGATAATTATGGTGATCTGATAACGATGACAATAATGGTGATGTGATAATGATGACAATAATGGTAATGATGATAATAATAATAATAATAATCATATTAATAATAATAATAATGACAATAATAGTAAAATATGTAACTCTCCAAGACTTCAATATCTAGATTGTACGTGAACCAGTTGTGTTGGAAACTACATACTTTTGAGCTTTTTATATATAACAATATTTCTGAAAAATACATATTTTCAACAATGACGTATTTTCTTCACACTGCAAAATCTTGTAAGTGTCAAGGTCAAGCAGATTAAGGACAGTGATAAATAATTTACTGTGTCAGTGAGTACTAAGAGACAAGAGAATTGGTAATACTAGCACAGTCATTCTCAAGGGGACCATCTCCTCACAGTGGTTGATCTAAAGCGATTACTAGTTTTATACTCATAAGGAGAAGGAGGAGAAAGAGGAATAAGATGAAGAAGGAATCAGTAGGAATAAGAATAAGAATAAGACAAAAACAATAACATAGAATAAAAAAAAGAAAGTATACTATAAAAATGCTGCCTCAGTATTGATATACATCAAATGACTTGTAATTATTGGTTATGTTATAAATAAGTAGGTTTCTAAAAGGAAAGAAATTAGAAAATTATTACTTTGTTTACATCGCTGAAATTCAGTCTCAATGCTTAACCATTACTTATGATTTTTTTTTGGTTTGCTTATTTCACCAATAATCACTTTATGCCCATGCAATAAGCCACTGATACACACATTGTACAATGACTATCTTCATGTCTTACTTATAATAAAAGTTTTTGGCAGAATAAAATTTTAAAAATGTAGTGCATTAACTTCACATCATAATATCTTGGTGTTAATGTCATGTAGCTTTGGGGCATAAATATTTTCATTGCTGACCATGCAATTTGAAATAGTTTGGTGCATTTCATACTGCTTCTGAAAGGCTATTAACTGTCAGGCTTCACATTTTAAACTGGAGGTAGGGCAGATGCCTAAAATTTCAATGTTATAGAAGTCCAATTCAGAATACTGGAAACTTTCAACCAATAATCTGGAAGCTTTTTTTATTTTTTTTTATAATACTAATTGACGATACCTATATCCTGGCTTCACCCCCTCTCAAACAGGACAGTCCGCATAACTCATTTGGTGATAAGCAACTTAAATTAATTTCATAGCCAGGATGACATCTAATGCGTGCTATTATGTGCCAGAAAATCACAGATGCAGAACTGTGCGTATAAAGAAATGCTCAGCATCACTCTTTATCAAAAATTTTGCATACCATTATTGGGTTAAGCCAGCTCTCACAAACTGGCATTCAGGCAGGCCTAGAAGAGTAATCCTGCTAAAGTTATTTTAGAAAATTTATAGATAGTGGAGTATGGGATATTCAACAGCTAGTTAATGTTAAATGATGGCACATTATTTTAAATCCATAATTGTGGACAAATATAGCAAACCTCTGAAATGGGTAGGGAAGTAGAAAACTCATGCACCCAGGCCAACCTGAAGATTGAGAAACAGATTCATGTCTATGTAAGTAAGTGGTAGAAGTTCTGCTTTGGAATGAGTTCTACTATACACACACATGCATACCCACAAGCATCCAAACACACATAGAAATGTATGCATAAAAACAAACTGGTGTATGTTAGTATTTTAAATATAAAATCCAGATATTAATGACAATGTGTCTATATAGCACAAAAAAAGGAAAGAAAGAAAAATCCACCCTGTATAGTGAATACTACATGGTTATTAGAACTTAAAGCTATGTTTGGTCAAAGGAATAACTTTGTCATGTTCTATTTGCACATTTGTAACTGCCAATATCATCAGATTTGGCCTCTTACAGGTACCTTTTCTCCTCTATGGAAAAGAAGAAAATAAGATCAAAAGAATTATCATTCTATATGCCAACTTGAACCTTTTCTGCTTCTTTTGCTGCCATTGGGCTTTCCTTATCTCTTGGCCCTTGCTCTGCTTGTTTGATATTACTCTGCTTTGTTTCTGGAGCATGGTCGTCTCCAGAAGTGGGTTTTACATCAACAGCTGCTTCTTTATACTTGTCAATAACCTGTTAACATACAATGGCCTTTATTAATATGTTACAGTAGTATTAGTGATACACAGCAATTCACCAATGATATGTTTCCTTACAATGTACCACTTCCTCAAATTAAAAATTCCTAAAAAAAAAAAAGAAATCATGAAACAAATATGAAGAATTTTCTGTAGCCAGTCCATACCTTCTGTGGAATGCTGTTGACATCAGGTGGAAGCGGTGGTGGGAAGGGATCCATGTGGTTAATGCCATACGGTCTCAGATGATACAAAAGATACTCTAGTTCATACATCTTATTGGGTGGTACATAATGGAAAGACACAGCAGTGTCTGAGCAGCATTCTAGACCCTGAAAATTAAGAATACACAGATTTTGGTACTTTATGTGGAAAAAAGCATGAATGAGAATTAAAACTATCACCCATGAACACTAACACTTGTGTGCAGTGACAAGAATATGCCTATTCTTGTAATGGCATTTTCTTTTTTTATGCAGAAGCATTTTTAGATTTTTTTTTTGTAATTTTCCATTGTCTATATTTGCCATTTGATTTGTTTAACCCAGATAGTAATAGCCTGTTTTACTTGCACAGACTCCATATCATCTCTGGGTAGTCAATAATGCACTGTGAGAATAATAACAATAAGTAGCATTTTGTTATTTGTGTCATTCTTAATTTTTTTTCATAATATTCAGTTTTCTGTAATACAATCTACACTGTCAGTCACAGGAGCCACAAATAGGATACTGAGCATGGAAATGGCGTCCTCTCTGGAACCAGCGTTCTTCCAATCATGGTTCCTGGACACTACATTCCACACTCTTTTACTGAAGTTTGTGCACTAATAGTGAGTCTTTCCTGTCACCCCCAGCCTTCAACCCAAATTTTCACAACTGCAAGTTCACAATACTCTGGCCCACATCCAGATTTTTCCATGATGGCATGTCCATCAAATGATGACCTTTAAAATAAAGCAACAAACCATTCTTTTACAGTACCTCTTCTTTAATAATTACTTGAGATATATGTTATTCTATATCTGTCCATACAATAGTCAAGCACACCTGGATATTGTCTTCAAACATTTCATACCACAGTGATGTATGCCTGGTAGCACCATAATATTACATATTGATTTTACATACACTTTTATATGTTCAGTGTAATTCCTTGTCCATCATCACCCATCACAAATTCAAAATATCAAAATATATAAAAACACAGCTGGCCTCTTTCACATAGGTTATCTGTCTTCTGCAAGCCCACTTTGAGAAAAATCAAAATCACAAGTGAAACTCATCATACAGAAAACCTTTCACAATTAGTCAGACATATCACACTACTAACATGGTTAACTTTAAGATGAGGCTGATTTGATCTAAATAATTCAGAGCATAAAACAACAACTGCCATTTCTGATTCTCTACCTTTCAGGTCTTTTATGACTATTGCCCTCAATTGCACTTTATGGGAAAATTTCCATGGCATGTAATCCATATTTTGTAAATACTTTTTCAGAAACGAAAAATACTTTTGCATATCTGTGTGTAGAGAGTGGAGTAAATTTGTTTCCTATGCCCCTAATTCTTCCTAGAGAGGCTGACTCTATGCCTCATTGGCATGTGGCTTGATATGACATCTAGAGATCCTGTCATGAGTGGTTTAAATTGCTTTGATATATAAATGTTATGCAACCAATATGGGAGGGTGTGTTGCTTAAGGTTGCTAAGGGACTGAGTTTAAGCTGCAGAACCTGAGTTACAGATAAGCATGTCAACTGATTACAGAGAAATTTAGAAGAAAATCTGGAAATATGCAAAGAAAGAAAAAACTCAATTAATCAATAAGAAGTTAATATAAAATGACAAGTTCAGTTTATACTTACAACTTTGTTGGGGTAGTATATCCAATCCCAGTACCAGTTCTTTGGTCCTATGTGTCCAGGAACTAAATGATGTTCTGGTACAAATGGGAAGAATCGCCCTCGTCCTAAACTATCACGGGAGTCACCTGCCCGCACTCCAATATTTTGCATACACTTTCCTGTAAACAAATTCTATTTAAA
>NW_027213618.1:0-10000 GCF_042767895.1 Penaeus vannamei | reverse complement strand
ATTATTATTATTATTATTATTATTATTATTATTATTATTATTATTATTATTATCATCATCATTATTATTATCATCATTATTATTGGTATAACTATTATTATCATTGTTAATATTATCATCACTGTTAGTATTATTATTATTTATTATCATTATCAACATTATTATCATCAATATTATTATTAATGTTATCATTATTATTATTGTTATTATCATTAATATTGTCATTATTATCATTTTATTATCATTGTTATCATAATTATAATTATCATCATTATTGTTATCATCATTGACATTGTTGTTATCATCATCATCATCATCATCATCATCTTCATCATGATAATAATGATAGTAGTGTTCACAATAATAACAGAGATCATCATGTTAACAATATAATTGTAATGCTAATAATGATGATAATGTTAATAATCATAAAAGTAATAATGATGATAATGGTTATGCTGATAATACTATTAATGATGATGATGATGATAATGATAATGTTAATAACAATAACAATACTACTACTGATAATAACAAAAATAACTAAAATGATATTGATGATAATCATAATTATGATTATAACAAGGAAAATTATAATAATGAAAATAACAACAACAATTATAATAATAGTAACGATAGTGATAATGATAATGATAATAATGATAATAATAATGATAATGATAACATTGATAATGATAATGATAAAAACGATGAAGTTGATAATCATCATTGCCAATACCATCATCATTATCATTATTAATACTATTATCATAACATCCGCCAAAGAGATTATGCTTTCGGTCGCGTTGGTTAGTTTGTTTGTTCGTTTGTTTGTTAGTCGGTTAGCAGGATAACTCAAAAAGTTATGAACAGGTTTTATTATTGTTTGTTATTTATTATTTTTTATTTGTTATTTATTTATTTGTTATTTATTTTTTATTTCTTATTTGTTATTTATTATTTATTTATTTATTATATTATTTATTTATTATTGTTGTCAATTCCACCCGAGGTGTGTCTTAGCATTACTTACATTCCATTAAATTCTAGTGGTGATCCGGATTCTGGATTTCTTTTTTCTTTGTTTGTTTGTTTTTGTTTACGGGCGGCAGACAGGTGTGTGCTTGAGACAGGTGTATTTTTTTAAGTGTGAATATTTTTATTGCATCAGTGACTTTATTGCCTTGGCGGAGGAGGTATGTTCTCTCTGAGTGCTTGTAGTTATTATAATTGTTATCATTATCATTATTATTATCATTATCATTATTATTGTTATTATCATAATTATTATTATCATTATCATTATTATTATTATTATTATCATTATCATTATTATCATTATCATTGTTACTATCATCGTCATTATCACCGTTATTATCATGATAATCATAATTATTATTATCGAATGGAACATCCGCCTCCGGGTCACAGGAAATATCAACATCTTTCCTCCATTTTCTTGGCCGCGTCGCCTCTCGCCCTCGCAGGCTTTCCCCTTGCGTCGATGGTTCTCACCCCTCGCCTCGACAGCCTCCCCGTCGACAGCTCCCACCTCGCCCTCGACAGTTCTCTCGTATCCTTAACAGCCCTCCCACCTCGCCCTCGACGCCCCCCACCCCCTAGCAGTCGATGGTTCCCCCCACTTGTTCACCCCCCCTTCCCCCTCACCGCCGACAGTTCTGCCCCCTCTTACTTGACGCCCCCCACCCCCTAGCAGTCGATGGTCCCCCCCCCTTCCCCCTTCCCCCCGACAGCTCCGCCCCCCCCCTCGATCCCCCTCGACGCCAGGTGCAAAGGCTCATCAACGAGGGCAGCCGCGGCCTCATCCTCTCGAGGTCGTCCGCCTTCAAGTGCCACTTGGGATGCCATCACGCCGGGGGTGGGGGATGGGGGATGGGGGGGGGGTTGTGAGGTCTGTTGGGATCTCGGGTCGTCCGTATCTCTGTCTGTCTGTCTGTCTCTTTATTAATTGGTCAGTCTGTCTGTTTTTCTCCTTTCTCTCGCTCTCTATTTTTCCATCTTCCTTCCTCCCTCTCTGTCTCTTGTTTTTTTTCTCTCTTACTAGCCCTTTTCTTTTTTTCCTCTCCTTCCTTCCCTCCCTCTCTTCCTTCCTTTATGTACCTTCTGTCTGTTCTTCTTTCTGTCCGACTTTCTATCTGTTTGTCCACCCATCTCTCTCTCTCTCTGTCTCCCTGTCTTGCTTCGCTCTTTTGCTCTCTCTATTTACCCTTCTCTCTCTCCCTCTCTCCCTCCCTCCCTCCCCTACTCTCTATCTCCCTCCCACCCTCTCTCCTTCTCCCCCCTCCCACCCCTACTCTCTATCTCTCCCCCTCCCTCCCCCACCCCCTCTCACGCACTATGTCGCAACCTGCTCTCAGGTGGCCTCCATGCCTGGCCTCTCCTTTCCCTTGGTTATTTGTTCAAAAGTACTCTCGTATTTTATGCCCACTCATCGTTTCTTCCGCGCCCGGTGCCTTATTCCTGGTGCTCTTAGCTGTCCCCCTCCTCTCCATCTACCCCTTTCTCTTGTTTCTGTTTTGGTTCTCTTACTTGGTTTTCTGTTTTTTTTTTTAATCAGTATTCAGTGTTCTTTGTTGGTCATTCGTTGATGAATTGGTGGTTTGTTTAAAGGTGGGGTCTTTAATAAGGTTTTATATTGGTTGTCTATGTTTTTTTCTCTTCTCTTTCTTTCTTTTCCTTTGTTTTACCTCATTTACTCTCGTTCTTTATTCTTCTTCCCCCTTCAGTTCTTCTCTTCCATGCATTTTATGATTACGTAATTATCTTTTCACATTTTCTTCCTGTTTCATCTCCTGTTTTTTTTTTTTTTTTTTTTTTTTTTGTCTCGCCCTCCCTATATCTATCCTTCTCGTCTCTCCATCTTCTCTCTCTTCCATTTCCCCTTTGTCTTCATTTTCCAATTTATACTTTCGCATCCCTCACCCACACCCATGCACCTCCTCCCCTTCCTCTTTCTGTCTTTCCCCTCACTCTCAATACTAGCTTGTTATGTCTGCTTCCCTCTCTCCCTCTCCCCTTCCTCCACTAATCTGACTTCTCCCTCTTCGGCAACCTTCACGTCTTCCGCAGTATTTTTTTGGGCTAAATATACTTTACTACTTTTTCATTAGTTTTTTTCGGGGGTGGGGGGTGGGGGGTGGGGGTTTAGGGGAAGGAGTGTAGTTTGTGGCTGTGGTTCTGTCTTTTCTACTCTTTCTGTCTGTTTCTTTTTCTTATTCTTCCTTCTCTCCCCTGTCTCTCTATCTCTTCCTCCCCTCCTCCTCTCTCTGTCTCTCGCCCCCTCTCTATTTTTTCCTCTTTATCTCTATATTCCCTCTATCCCCCCCTCTCTCTCTCTCTTTCTCTCTATCTGTCTGTCTGTCCCTCCCTCCCCCTCTCTCTCTCTCTCTCCCCCTCTCTCTCTCTCCCTCCTTTTTATCTCCCCTCACTCTGCCTCCCCTCGTAATCGCCATAACCTTGAGCACCCCCTTCCCCCGACCACCCACCCGCCGCCCACCCGCCCACCCGCCCTCTTCAACGCATCAGAAAGTTCCTTCACCTCCTCTCTCTCCCCTCTTCCTTCTTTCTCTTTCTTCCAATGTTTCCTCTCATTCTCTCTCTTCCTCTTCCTTTAATGGATGAAAAGGATAATAAGAAGCGTGGTGGCAGGTCACGGTCGCCCGCGCCCACGGCGAATGGGCGCAGGAATTTCGATTGATTGGAACCTTTTGAAGAAAGGATTGGAGGGGGGAGGGGAGGGGGAAGGGGGGAGGATCGGGAAGAGAGGGGAATGGGGGGGAAGGGGAGGATGGGAGGGGAAGATGGGAGGGGGAGGGAGGAGGGAGGGGTCAGAGGGGAGGGAGGGAAGGGAGTGGGAGGGGAGGGAGGAGGTTGGGGGAAGGGGAGGATGGAAGGGGGAGGGAGGAGGGAGGGGTCACAGGGGAGGGGGGGAAGGGAGGGGGAGGGGAGGGAGGAGGGAGGGGAGGGGGAAGGGGAAGAAGCGAGGGGGAGGGGAGGATGAGAGGGAAGGAAAGGGGAAGGGAGGATGGGAAGGGGGAGGAGTGGGTGGAAGGATGGGGAGGGAGGAGGAGAGGATAGAGGGGAGGATAGAGGGGGAGGGAGGAGGAGAGGGGAGGATAGAGGGGGAAGGAGGAGGGGAGGGGAGGATAGAGGGGGAGGGAGGATAGAGGGGAGGATGGGAGGGGGAAGGGGCGAGAGAGGATGGGTCGGGAGGGGGAGATGGGGGGGGGGGTCGAGACAGACACTTCCTCATGTTTTCTTTCTGTCTCAAGTACCTTTCCTTTTTTTTCTTTGCTGCTTTCTTCCTGTCTTTTGGTCTTCCTTATTCCTTTTTTAACGATTGGGATGTTCTTCTTTTCGTTCTTTCTGCGTTCTTTATTCTATTTTGGTTTAATTCTTACTGTTTTTTTTGTTTCAAATTAATTTACTTTACTTTTGCTTTAATTAAAATCTTAACCTAAAGTATTTTTCTCTCCCTTCTTTTCTTTTCTATTTTTTTCTTTTAGTTTTCTTTTTCTGTTCTTTTGTTCTTTGTTCTAAATTTTTCGTATTTTATTTGAATACTTTTATTTCTTGTCTTCCTTGGTGTTCTTAATTTCTTCCTTATCCTCTTTGTATTTATCTTTATTTTTTTTTCTCTTTCTAATTTCTTCTGTTGACCCCCTCCTTCTCCCCCCCCCCCCCGTTCATGGACCTTTCTTTTTTTGTCTCTGCCTCTTCTCCTATATCCTTCTCTTCCTCTTCCTATTCTCCTTTCTTACTCTTTCCTCTATGGTACACACTCCTTCCTCTTTCTTTAGTTGTTCTCTTCTCTTCTCCCTCTTCCTCCTCCTTTTCCTCTTTCTTGTTCTCTCTTCTATGGAACACTCCCTCCTCCTTCTCCTCCTCTTCTTTTAGTTGTTCTCTTCTCTTCTTCCTCCACTTTCTCCTTTTCCTCTTTCTTACTCTCTTCTCTATAGTTCACTCCTTCCCTCTTCTCCTCTTCCTCTTTTAGTTGTTCTCTTCTCTTCCTCCTCCTTTTTCTCTTTTCCTCCCTCCTCTATGGTACACTCCTTTCTCCTCCTCCTCCTCCTCCTTTCGTCGTTCTCTTCTCTTCCTCCTCCTCTTCCTCTTTCTTACTCTCTCTATGGTACACTTCTTCCTCATCTTCCTCCTCTTTTAACCGTCCTCTCCTCTTCCTCCTACTCGTGAGGTATAAGTTCATATCAATAAACAATCAAATCAGATCAGATCCTCCTCCTCTTAGCCTCCTTCCTTCTCTCACTCTTCCTTCCTCTTTTGGGACCTTCTAAGTCTTCCTCCTTGTTTTTGCTTTTCCTCTTTTTCTTCCTGTTTCTCCTTTGCCCTACACTACTCTTTCTCCTCCTCCTCCTCTTCCTCCCCTACGACTTATTCTTTCCCCTCCTTCTCATTATTTTCCTCATACTATTTCACTTCTTCATCCTCATCTTTCTCCTCTTTTGTCACTTCATCTCCCTTGCTTCCTCCTCCACCTTTACTAATTTCTCTTCCGCCTCCTACTCCTACACCTCCTCCACCACCTTCTCCTCCTCCACCACCACCTCCTCCTCCTCCTCTTCCACCGCCTCCCTCCTCCACCACCACCACCACCTCGTCCTCCACCACCACCTCCTCCTCCTCGTCCTCGTCCCCCTCCTCCACCACCGCCACCTCCTCCACCTTTTCTTCCTCCACCACCACCTCCTCCTCCTCCTCCTCCACCACCTCCCCCTCCTCCTCCACCACCCCCTCCTCCCCCTCCACCACCTCCACCTCCTCCTCCACCACCTCCTCCTCCACCACCGCCACCTCCTCCACCTTTTCTTCCTCCACCACCACCTCCTCCTCCTCCTTCTCCTCCACCCCCACCCCCACCACCTCCTCTCACTACTCCTCCTCCTCCCCTTCCTCCTTCTCCTCCCCCTCCTCCTCCTCCACCCTCACCAGCACCACCTCCTCTCACTCCTCCTCCTCCCCCCCCCTCCTCTTCCTCTTCCTGCTCCCGCCCTTAAAGCAATCCTTTCTGCCCCGAGGCCTTGATCGCCGGCACCGTCCTAATCCTCCTGCAGACATCGCGTTCCCTTTAAAAGATCAATATTTATCTCTCTTCTGCGATGGATGCCTCGGGCTCGTGCGCTCTTCTTCTCGAATTCGGGTTCAGGAAAGAATAATGTAGGTAGGTTTTTTTTTTCTTTCTTGTTTTTTAGGTGTTTTTGTTTTGTGTGTGTCTATTTGTTGATTTTTTTTATTGGTTTTATGGATATGTTTATTTGTTTTTTTGTTGTTTATTTTTTCGTTTAATTATTTGGGGACTTACTTGGTTATTTATCTATTTTTTGGTTTGTCTATTTTTTTTAATTTGATATTTTCTTTTTTTTTATTTTATTTGTCTGTCTGTTTATCTTGTGTGGTTACTTCTTTGTTTTTGTTCGTGTTTTTTTTCTCTTACTTGGTCCGTTTTTTCCGCGTCGAAAATTAATGGAAGTTAAAGTTTCATGCTCATTCTTCTAATTCCATTTTTTTTCTTTAATTCTCATTCTTATTCTATTCCTCTCATCCTCCTTCTTCATCATCGTTCCTATTTCTTGTTTATCATCCTCATTTCCAATAATTCACTATCGTTATCTTTCTTTTATTCGGTAAGTATTATGTCATGTTCATGACCATTAACAATAATAATGTGGTTGAGGATTATTAAATGAACGTAAGTAGGACTTTAATTTAAACAGTATTAGATGATTTGTTGCTTGTTTTGTACAGCAATACTGCCCATCTGTCTAATATTTTCCGGATATTATCGTTAGTGTCCAAACATATATTTTTTCTTGTTAATTATTTGCTTCATGTTGATTTCTGAGTCAAGTAGCATCTTGCATCTTTTCCTTCTCTATTCATTAATTTTCCTCTTTCTTCTCCTCCTCTCCCTCCTCCTCCAACGATATTTTTTTCATGCTTCTCTCCTTTCTTCCTTCTCCTCTGTTTCTTATCTCCTTTTTTCCCTTCTTCTTTTTTCGTGTATGTTTATACTGTTTATATTATCTTTTTATCTTTATCTTTTATTTTTATTCTTCTTTCTCGCGGAGTCTTCTTGTTTCTTCTCTTTTATCAGCTAACCATCTTTATCTCCTCTTCCTCCTCCTGCTCATCGTCTTCCAAGATCTTTTTTCCTATCCCTTCTTCTTTTCCTTTACTACAACCTCCATTCATTCCCTTTTCCTTTTCTTCCTCTTTCTCTTCTTTCTTCTCTTCCTCCTCTTGGACACACACACACAGACAAAGACACACACAGAGACAAAGACACACACATATACATACACAAACATACACACACACACGCACCGACAAATGCACGAAAACACACACACACACACCCTCAAACACACACACACACACACACACACACACACACACACACACACACACACACACACACACAAACACACACGCACACGCTCCCTTACACTCACAGACGCACGCACGTACCCACACCTCGTTGACAACCAGAAGGTGACGCCTATTTTATCACCAAGTATAACCTTCAGCAAAATACACTTTACACACGCAGCCGCCCACATGTACAATGTTGATGCCTCCCTGTGGATGCCTGGGACGAGGTCGCACGCGTGGTTTTATGTGGCACTGCGCTTGTTATGACAGGATGTGGCACTCGCAGTTATTGTTTGGTAAATGTGCCAAAGGATGTGATTTCGTATCATGCTTGTGTCTAATTTTATCTTTTTTAAAAATTTTGTGTCTAATGTGTCTTTTTCTTTATTTTGTGTCTAATTTGTATTTTTTTCTTTATTTTGTGTCTAATTTGTATTTTTTTCTTTATGTTGTGTGTAATTTGTATCTTTTTATTTTGTGTTTAATTTGTATCTTTTTTATTTCTTTTTTGTGTTTTATTCTGATTTGTATTGTTTATCTATCTATTTATTTCTTTATTCGTTGAATGTTATTAGGATGGTGTTCTGAGTCATGGAAAAAATACGCAAATATGGGTTTTATAAGTTTCATTGACACTTTGACCGTGACCAAAAATAATTTCCTTAAATAACTTTGATAGCTTTGCGTAAAGTTTTGGAATTTTAATCTCTGCAACACGCATCAAGTTTACAAATAGGAAGCCGTCTGACTTTAGATCCTAGACAAGGAATGAACTTTTCCCTGAACAGCATTTTCCTATTTATAAAACACGTAAAAAATGACAACAAAAGCACAAAAAAAGGATTTTCTTCTTTTTCGTTCATGTATAGACTCATATGATAAATATGCACACATACACACACAACACACAAACACACACACACACATAAATACATACACACACAAATACACACCCCCTTACACTCCCCCCCCCCACAAATACACCCCCCCACACACACATCCACAATCACACACACACACACACACAAACACACATTTAACACACACACACCCCTGCAAAAACACTCTCCCATAAATATTTCAAACCAAGCTGAGAATCCTTCCTCCCAGCGACCTGTTAATACAAATGCTTTAAAACAACCCAAACCAAACCACAATATGTCCCGGCCGATTATACCGTCCTTGTGCGACCTTCCAGCTGTGTCCTCCGTTGCCTTATTTGGGGCCGGAGTCTGCCGTGTCGCTAAATCGGGAACTGTGGGTAACGCTGATGCAAATTGCTCTCATTTCGGAATTGTCGGTTTTAGCAAGTGTAGCCGTTACTTTCATCATTATTTTTATGATTACTATTATCTTTATTATCATTGTTACCATTATCATTATTTTCATTGTTACCATTATCATTATTATCATTGTTACCATTATCATTATTATCATTGTTACCATTATCATTATTATCATTATCATTTTTATTATTATCATCATTATCATTTTTATTATTATCATCATAATCATTATTCATATTATTATTGTTATTGTTACTATTATTATTATTACTATCATTATCAATATTATTATTATTATTATTATTATTATTATTATTATTATTATTATTATTATTATTATTATTATTATTATTATTATTATTATCATTATTATTATTATTATTATCATTATTATTATCATTATTATCACGATGATGATGATGATAGTATCAATAATAATGATAGTAATAATAATGATAATAATATTGATAACAATAATAATGACACCAATAATGATAATGATAATAATGATAATAATGATAATAGTAATAAAGATAATAATAATAACATTAATACTGACAATAATAGTAATGATAATGATAATAATGATAATAACAATAATATTGATAATAATGATAATAATTTTTTACGATGATAATAATAACAATGAGAATAATGATAACAACAATAATATTGGCAATGACAATAGTAATAATAATAACAACAATATTAATGATAATGTTGATAGTGTTGATAATGATAATAATAATAATGATAATGATACTAACAGTAATAACTAGAAGCACTCAGAGAGCGCATACCTCGGCCAAGGCAATAGGGTTACTGATGCAATACAAATATTCACAACTGAATAACTACATTAAAATCACCTTTCTCAAGACACAGGTGACGTCCGTAGACATAACCAACATGGCGGGGTCAGGGCAATGGGGGTTATGATGCAATAATTCAAAAAAGTTCCTAAATCCGGATCATGATCTAGATCATCACAAAAATTTAATGGAATCTAAGACACTCCACCTGGTAAAATTTTCATAAAAATATGTTTATAAATTTTTGAGTTATTATCATCCTCATCCTCATCAACATTATCTTCAAATCATCGTCTTTATCCTCCTCTTCCTCCTTCTCATTATCATAAACATTCTTATCACCATCATTATTACCATTATCACGATAATTAATCACGTTTTTTTATTAAATATTTCAGGAACCAAAGGAGAGAAAGAAAGATTAGAAAACGAATGAGAGTAAGAAAAAAAGAAAAGAAAAGCGAATGAAAGGAAGAAAGAAAAAAAAGATTGGGG
>NW_027213616.1:57500-58508 GCF_042767895.1 Penaeus vannamei | reverse complement strand
TTTGAATGAGAGAGAGACGGCGATTCGGAGTACTTCAGAGTCCGATCCGAGTTGCCATTATTTTTTTTTTTCTTTCCCGATATTGGAAACACTAATGGAGGATGCGGGCACGTCAGCCTCCGTTGCGTTCCAGAATCATTTCACTCTGTAGTCTTGTCTCCGAAAAGGATCGATTGTACACTCCGGTGCGCGCCAGAAATCCTTAGTCGTCTTGTAGTCCGAAAGAGAACGATTGTTTTCGAAAATGTAAATAATCCCAAGAAAAGAAAGGTCTCCCCAGGAAATCCACTGTCCGCTCTCATAAGAAACGACAGTGTTAAAGGGGAGGAGGAGGAGAATGAGGATGAAGGAAGATGATGACGATGTTGAAGATTATGTTGAAGATGATGATAATGAGGAAGAAGGAGGAGGAGAAGGGAGAGGAGGACATGGCCGAATGTAGGGTACTGATATACGATTGTGATCGGAGTCCCAAGGGGGCCGTAAAATTTGTACGAGAAAGGAAGAAGGGATTGGGAGTGAAGGAAAAGATCAAGGGGTGTCAAGAGAGTGGCTGGGAGGATTTAGGGCGCTAGTTTTGGTGTCTGAGCGATGCTTTCCGGATCGCTCGTAATTGGGGAGGCGAGGATTTCGTTTTTCGTTGTTTTTTCAGATTTATGTGGAGTTTGATGGCCTTATCGCTCTATGGCGTCGGGAGATTCTTCTAGGTATAAGGTGCAGGAACATAGGAGACATTATTTAAGTTGAAAGTGGAGAACAAGATTGATTTGTGTTTGAAGCTAGTGAACATAGGCCTATTCATTGACTAGGAAGAGATCGGGGAAACTATCTCTTTCACAAAGGTTAAGAACAAGAGAAAATGCACCCGGGTGTTCGACAGATAGACTGTAGCCACTTTATTGTGAAGTCCAGAGTGAAGAAGGCAAAGGAAGGTCCTCTCAGAAGAAGGGCAGGAAGGTCCTCTCAGAAGAAGGGCAGGAAGGTCCTCTCAGAAGAAGGGCAGGAAGG